>NW_026694439.1:0-4019 GCF_021218885.2 Marmota monax | reverse complement strand
TGTTAGGCAATGCACAACCAGCACATAGCTTCAGAGTTGTTAAAGTAGCTGTAGGATAGTGAGTGGGGGAGGTGGGCAAGGCAGCAAGATGCCATTAATGTGTCCTGGGTACTGATTTTCATGCTGCTTTGATTGCCCGTGATAATAAATCTGTAGGAGATCCCACACAATCACAAAATTTTCCCTCTCTAGTCTCTTAAGGGAACAAAAAAAGCACAGGAGATACAGTCAGGATCACATTTAAGTGACTCAGTGCTGATCCTTACTCCTGGAGTGTATCAATGTAAGTGATAACACTTGACAATCAGAGGAAAACTGCCACCTTGAGTTAATGGTCTGTAAAGTAAGAGCTACTACCAGTATGAGTTAATGCAAAGGAGTGAGCATCTCTACAGTAAAGACACCTTCATGAATCCTGAAGTTGCAAACTAAAAATCAATTTTCAACAATGAAAGAGCTTAATCATCCCATGTACAGAAGATTGTGTGAACCTGGTGAGGGAAAATTGATTTGAACCTTCATTGGAAAAGCGCAAGGACCACTAATGAGAGGCTGTAAGATAAGCGAAGATGTGAGGAAGGCACCCACAATTAGACTCTCCTGCTGAAACTGGCTGGCAAAGAGCCAGTAGAACCTGGAGGGAGGTTCCAACAAGCCACGCACTGTGTGGCAGGAAAGTGGACCAATGAGAAGGCTTGCTATGTGGGCCTACAAAAGGCCCACAAAGCCACGTGAAGCCTTGAGGAGCTCAAGGCAGACGTATGTGTTTCCTGTTATGACTGCATTCCCCAAGGCCTAGCTGCTAGTGCCTGGAACTGTTCTGTCATCTTCCCTTGAGTCTGTCCACCCAGACTGGTGCCATGAGCTCCTCCGCTGAGACTTCCATTCAGGCAGACAGTTTTGGTGCAGAGAGTGGGAAGCCCACAGGCCTCCATCCTGCAGGACGTGGAGCCCCATGGACCTGGGGCTTGAGTCTGGGCCTGGGACTTGACTTGGGGCTGCTGCGTAGTGGGGAGGGCATGGGCAGCTTCCCAGACTTTGAGGCCTGTGAGTTTGACTTTGAGGCAGAGTGGGAACAGTTAGAGGCGAGAAGGACACTGCTTTCTGGTTGTGAAGGCAGATCTGGCTCCCTGGCTGATGAGAGGGACCTTCAAGACTTCATGCCCTACCTCTCTGTGGAGTCTGAGGCCATCATGCAGCAGCTGATGGGCCCGGAGACCTGGGGCGCCCTCAGATACCCATCTCTGGAAAGGTCCACTGCTGAAGCGTCCACTATTTGGGCAGATGCAGACGCAGACTTCAGCGCAATAGGCACACTGGCCTCAAGCTGTGTGGAGGCTCAGCAGGTCTCTGCCGCCCCTCTGAGCCACCCGAGTCGGCCCAAGGGGAGCTGGGCCTGGAGGAAGTCCGAGAGAGGCCAGAAAAGTCGGATGGTGGGCAGCGGGGAAGCCCAGCAGCCCTCTTCCAACCCCGAGTCTTCAGATGAGCTCAGTGAGATACAGCTGATGAGGGTGAGCATCTGCTCCAAAGGAGGAGGCCAGGCCAGGTCCTGGAGACCCAGCCAGACACTCGAGTGTTCATAGCAGGGAAAATTTTTTTCCCCTATGCCCTGCCCTCTGCTGACCTCCGCTCCTCGCGGACTCCCCTCAGCCATGGACAGATAGGCCTTGGGAGAGCTGGAAGCTGGCTCCTCCAAGAAAATGCAAAGTGTGCTCTGGGGCAAGGGAGGGAGCAGGTCCAACTACCCAGGAGCAGCAGCTGCTGCTACTGCAACTACTACTGCTAAGAGTACTGCTATTGCTACTAACTACTACTGCTAGTGCTGCTGCTGCTGCTACTACTACAGCTGCAGGGAGCCTGCCCAGGGCCACTCCTAGGAAGAAAGACATCCAGGAGAAGAAATCCCTGGGGGGGGGGGTGGCTTGGAGTGACCCTGGGTGGGGCCTTCTCTCTGTGGGGGCAAAGACTTAAGGCAACTCCCCTGGAACTGGCCACCTTCCCTCCAATCTTGGGGGTTCCACTGCTTGGGAGGCCCAAGAGGTATTCCTTCTTGCCCTTGGAACCCAAACAGCCCAAGCACAGCAGCACTGGGAGGAGAACTGTGGCCAAGAAGACAGGAGAGTTGGAGCCTGTGACCAGTGAAAATAAGGACCCAAATAGAAATGCTGTCCCGCAAGCCCAGGTGAGTAGGCCTGCTTCCTCCTCCTCCTCCTCTCACGCTGCCCACAGTTCTCTGCTCTTGCTCCCTGGGCCCTTGCTCAGAGGTTGTCTTTGAGAGCCTGTTGTCATTAGGATGCCAAATAGGGGGTCTCTGTAGCCCAGGCAGACAAGAAAGCACTCAGTAGGTACCAGTCACTGTTGGCCACACTTTGTGCATTTCCTGCCTCTTTCCCAGACAGGGCTGGAATGGAAAGCAGGGCTGGCCACTGACTTGGTCAGGTGACCCTTTACAGTTTGAGCTGTAGGGTGTGTAGTCCCATCTGTCTCCTGAGTCCTCCCTCCCAGCTCCTCCCCAAGCCTGCCTTGCAGGGGGCCTGGGCTTTCTTCAAAACCTCCCCGCCATAGCCCACCCATACTCCTCCCTGGCTCAGCTCTTCCTCCAGGGCTGGGCCTTGGTAAGAGAGACAGTGCTGGTGAGATGAGCATTGGTATTCCTCCTAGATCCCCACCTCACCCCAGCCCCTGCACACTGTACACACACCCCAGACAGACAGACAGACACACACACACACACCCCCTAACCGGACTCATTGAAAATTTTCTATGTTAGCTTTCAACACACAGGCTAGGGAAACCTTGTCTGTTCATGCATTGTGGAGAATTCAGCAGTGGTGAACCGAACCCCAGAGTTCCCCAACCCCCAGGAAGCTCCCAGCCCTTGGACTCCAGCCTTGCACCATCTGGTGAGTCCTGTGGGTTTGATAACAGTGAAGAGGAAAGGGGTGGAGGAGGTAACTTCTTTCTCTGTCATTTCTGTGGACCCAGCCTTGCTCCCTCAGGAAGCTGGGTGTGGGTAGGACTGGCCTCAGGCCGCTTGGTCCCTGGGTTGGGGTTTATGTGGTGCAGGTGATTTGTGGCAGTGCCCGGAATATCAACTCCAGAAGCAGACTTTCAGAGGAACACAGCCCTTTCTTCTGTGTCCTGTTCAGCCATATGGCTCTTACCAGGGCTAGCTGTGACTGCAGCTCTGCTAGTGTCCAACCAAGAGCCACAGTGATAGCTGTTGGGGGCTGACACTGTGGAGCAGGAAAGGCAGGCTCTGAGAAAGGGGTGGAGCTGCTGGACAGAACAGGTGCAACTTGCTGCCTTCAGAGGGGGCTGCTGCCTCACTTTAGACCCAGCCAGGCCCTTTCCACTTCACACTCAGGCTGGGGAGCTGGAGTTTGTGCTCTTTTCAGGTGAGCAGGATCCACCTGTACAGACCCTGGTTCTGGAAAGGCAGCAGCAACCACCTGGAGCACAGGGCTGTCTCCGGGTAAGTCTTTCCTCTAGCTCCAAAAATGCGGGTCCCACCTAGATGGTGGGCTCTGAGTCCAGCTCAGGCTGATGTAGGTGCCCATTTGCATCCCACATTACAGGCATGGAGGCCTCCTCCTTTTCCCTGAGAATTTCCTGCCTGTGTTGCCACTGGGCAGGGGGCTGTAGGGGACATGAGGAGTGGGGGTGAGTGAGAATGTGAGGAGAGAGAAGGCCAGGATATAACTCTTCATTTCTCTTTCTCTGTCATCGGCTGGGTCAGTGTGTGCTGCTACGGAAAGAAGTAGATGATCTCAAGGAGCAACTAGGTATGATGACACCTGGGCAGAGGAACAGGGTCAGAGGCTGACATCAGTGTCTCCACGCAGGTTCCTGGGGCGGGGCTGGTCTGGTCTGGTTTGTGCTGCACTGCAGGTATAGGCAACACTGTGGGGTGGAGAAAACCAAGCCGGCCTGGCCCTGGTGCATTTGGTGCCTTGACTGCTGGGGCTGGGTACAAAGAGCAGTGCAATGTCTGACCTCCACATACTCCGCCATTGAGT
>NW_026694438.1:0-71538 GCF_021218885.2 Marmota monax | reverse complement strand
CCAAAAGACTCCTCCTCTCAAGACCTCTAGAAACCCCTCCTTTGTTTTCCCTCCAAGCTCTGGTTGGTGTGGCTTGTTTGGTGTTTGTTGCCCTACGTTTGCTTGATTGCTTGTTCTTAACACGTTTCTGGATGGTTCTCCCATGCCCCGGTGGTACATGTCGTTCCCTTATAGAAGACATCTATGTGTCGAGTTCCAGTGGTGGGTGGGGGAGTCAGTCCCAGGGCTGTTTGGACAGGGGCTGGAGGTTCCCCACAGGGCATGGGGGAAAAGGGGCCAGGGGGCCAAGACCCTCTATGGACCTATGTCCGAGTGTTCAGTTATGCCTCTCTCTTTCAGCGGTCATGCATTCCCTCGCTGACAAGTTCCAGGACCTTGAAGTGAGTGTTATGCTTACCATACCCCTTGCCATAATCCCGGCTATCTGGGAGGGCTGCATGCCAGCTCTGGCCAAGGGGCAGCCATGACTCTGCTCTGCTTGACAGATTGAACCCGGCATTGTGGTACATGGCAAGCAGCTGGTACCAGTGGAGCCCACGAGCAGCGACCCAGCTGGTTCTTCTTCAGCCAGGCCCCCCTGCCGACTCACAGCAGTTTCTTATTAAAGTACCTCTCCTGTTCTGTGGTCCCCTCTCTGTCTGAGGGGTTAGGCCCTGCAGGGGCCAGGAGAAGCGTGGGAAGCTGGTTAAGAGCAGGACGCCTGGACGGGTGCAGTGGTGCACGCCTGTATTCCCAGCGATTCAGGAGGCTGAGGCAGGAGGATCACAAGTTCAAAGCCAGCCTCAGCACCTTACCCTGTCTCAAAATTCAAATAAAAAACAAATAAAAAGGGCTGGGGTTGTGGCTCAGTGGTTAAGCCCCCCTGGGTTTAATCCCTGGTACCAAAAAGAAAACAACACAAACAGTATCCCTGGCATTCTGTGGTGGGCTTCTCCCTGAGGGCGGCCTGGGCTGGCCTCTGAGCAGGAGCCTGGTGTTCAGGCTGGACACAATAGAATTTCTCCCTTTTCCTCTCTCGCAGTCCTGGTGCTCTCGGCAAACAGCCTTTTCTCTAGGGGCCTCACAGGACAAATTCTTGCTTTTTTTGTCCCCCCTTTCAGGAAGAACTAATACGGCCCTTCCAGAGCTCCAGTCCTTCCTGCCTTTATTCCCTTGTTGCTGCCCTGCTGCTCCCTCTAACCCTTCTTTTCAGTCCTGAGTGTCCTTGATCTCTCCCCTGGCGGCCTCTTTCTAGTGAGTTATTTCAACAGGCATGAGGGGACACAGTGGAGCTCACCTCTCCCCTCCCAGGCCCGGTCCTCTCTCTGGACTCACTAGTTTCTTCTGGTGGAACCCCACAGAGGGACAGCTCAGCTAGAAATCGCCCATCATCCTTAGTTCCTGCTTCGCTCTCACCTTTGTAGCTCAGCTGCCAAGCCCTGTCAGTTTTCCCTTCTTCCTTTCAGTAGAGGGATGGAGGCAGAAGTCACATCCCAGTGGGTGGCAGAGCAAAGCTAAGGTACAGGGGAGATGGGAGGAAAGAGTGGGTTTGTCTCTGGGTTGGAGGTGGGAAGGTGAGTCCAGTCTGGCTCCCTGCTGCTATCTTGGGGGAAAGTTGCCCAGCCTATCGGCTCCGTAAGTTCTTGTTTGAAAAGGGCAGATGTGGGTGGTAGGTCTGCCCAGCAGGGTACTGTTTGGTCACCCCCATGGCACAGATTTTCCTGGACATGATATTTGCATGTCCCAGCTCCATCTCCCAGACTGCCTCCTGCGGTCCCATGAGATTTTGTCTGAGCCCCATGTTCCAATGTCACCCTCACTGATGGAGAGTTTGGCTGGGTTCCTTGCCTCATCCAGGGTCCAAGGTGAGGTGTGCCCGAGACTGAGGGACAGATTCATGTTTGAGTAGGTGAGCCAGCTCCCATTCTGGAGAGGCTGCATGTCTAATGGACAAATCTGACAAATGAAGATGTAACATTCTGTGTGTCTGTGCGCACGTGTTTGTGCGTGCACGCATGCACGTGCCCTGTGTCAGAGTGTCTATGTGTGCTCATGAGAAAGATGGGACTCGGGGAACAGAGGCAGTGGGGGCAGGGCCTGCAATCCATCGGCGATGGAATGCACAAGAGCAGGGTTGCCATCTACTTTTAGGAGGGGTGTTATTCAAATCCTAAATCATAGGAGGGCACGGGGTGAGATGAAGTGCAAATTTCCAAACTCAGCAATGGGGTCAGTACTGTCAAACTGTTGAGAGTCTCTGGCACAGGCTCTGGGATGAATATTGTGTCTCAAAGGTCTTGTGTTGCCAGCAGAATGATGTGCAGGCTGGCTACCTCAGAGTGGCTGGTTCTTGCCTCATCTTTTGAAGCAGGGAGCGCCCATGGGAGACGGCCCCACCCTGATGCCTGGGCAGAATGGGCTCAGCAAGGATGGCAAGTAGGAGAGAGGGACCACCGTTCCCTGTATTCTCATTCTGTGTCCCTTCTGGGCTCCTTCGGATGGGATCAGGGAGAGAAATCGTCACACAAGTGGTAAGATAATCAGTCCTCAGAGCCAGAAAGGATGGGCAGAGGGGACTTAACACCAAGCACTTCCAACCTCCGCCTGAGCAGGGGGACTGGATTCATCGGGCTGTGGCTGAGACACTGACCCAAGTAGCTATTTCTTGGAGGGGTAACACAACAAGCTGACATTTGCCTGAAGAATCTGGGCGGGGGCTGTGCAGCTGGGGATTTCTGCCACCTGAGACATGTACGCTGGTTCCAACTGGGGTGAATTCTGGCACGCGGCACTGTCCTCGGAGGCAAGGGGCTATCTTCAAAAGGGGAGCAGCATATTGACCGAGCCTTGCCGGGGCATGAGCTCAACCCTAGGTGACTACCTTCCCCAGCTCCACTCCTTCCCTCTGAGCACAAGTCCTCTCTGGTTCCAGAGTGATACCGGCTGTGGCACAGTAATATTGCTGCAACGAGCACACCACACCACTGGCCGACGTTGGGGCTGGACCGCCCAGCTCTAGTGGAAAAAAGTGGCATATTCCGAGGCTCGCATTAGAAGATTCTATTGGGTCCAAATGGAAAGGAGGTTGCATCCCTTTCCTCATTCAGCGTACTGTCCCCACCCTGCGCTTTCCCTCAAGCCTCCCCTGTCAGCCAGGAGGACTGGGCGCTGGCCTGGAGACTCCTTGTCCCAGTCTTGCCTCTTTGTGCTGCTCCTCTCAGTGTGGGCTCAGGAGGTTGGCTGAGTCATGTGCCTGTGCTTGATGCAGCTGCACCTTGGAGCCCTGAGCCAAAGGCCACCTGGACCAGGTGCCCAGGCTCCCACTTATCCATTTGCAAATGTAAGCTTTCACCTCTTTTTGAGAGCAGAAAAGATGGTCTCCCTGCCAGACTCCAGCTAGGATGGAAGGGATGTTATCCAGCCAGTGAGAGGCAGCCAGGGCAGCTATCCCCACCTGTGTGGAGGCACAGCAGGATGCATTCTGGGGTGTGAGGTGACATCTACAGCATCAGATTGTCCTGGTGAGTCACAACCACAGATTCCAGTCCTTGCTGTCACAAAATCCTGGGTGAACTTGGACAACTTCGTGCCCATCTGTCCTCAACCTCCGAGAACAGCTTTCTCCATCCACAGTTCCTCATCATCCATTTCCTATCAGGATGAAGGCAGAGCCAGTGCTTGCCAGGTTTGGGTGTGTACACTGTGGCCCCCAGGCTAGCCATGCGAACCATACCCGCGGGAAGCCAGGCTGCACTGTTCACTCGACAACAGCGTCAAGGGACCCCTGCAGTCGCACAGGGTGGAAGATCCCAGTAACCACCACTCAGACAGAGTAAGAATCACAGCACTGCCAACCTTGGGACCCTCCTGTGGGCCCCACCCCGGTTACATGTCCCTCCTTAGATCTCTGGGGTCACTTGACTTTTTACAGCTCTCTTGACTTTTCCAAGCACCACTTGCTTCCGCGTAAAGGATTGACAATTGCCAAAGAACCCTTACCAAGATACTAAGGAGTAAATAAATAAGTTAGCCCATTTATGTGCAAAATTACAAATGCAGGAAACATAAGCACACATAAGCATTTGGCAAGTAATCGTGAAGAGATAAAGCCAGGTAACCACTCCCTCCCCTGGTCCAGAGACTGTACATTGTACCTTCAGAAGTCCCATCCGTGTCCCTTTCCACGAAGGAAGACGATTTCAAAAGGCTCCATGCTATAGGATTCCGTTTTCACGACAGACACAGAAACGACAAAAGCATAGGTAGGTGCCGAAGTACAGATCATTGTATGCCAGCATCTGGGGGCTGAGTAGAAGGGGTTAACTACCAGACAGCATGAAGTAATTTGGGGGCGATGCCAATGTTGTCCATTCTTTATTGTGACAGTGGTTGGTTCCATGAACACATGTGTTTACACATCTCATAGACCTGTTACTAAATTATATTTCCATAACTCTTGGGTTTTTAGGTACGAACTGTAAACAATACATCTGAAATGGATATTGAAATTTCCTAATTTCCTTTTCTCTGTGTGAAAAGCATGTTTTTCTTCTCCGATCTGTAAATGTAGAGAATTACGTTACTTTATTTTCCTGAAGGTAAATCGAGTTTGGGTTCCTGGAATATATCCAGTTTTATCTTGGCATATCATGTGTTCTCCCTTATGAATGCTGTAGGATTCAGTGGGCTAACATCATCTTTCTGGTTTTTTTGGCTTCTATGTCGTGACTGTGTGCTTGACATGGGATGTTTCTCCCTCAAACTGCCTTCTGTCAGGACCTGGGATGGTGGTTATTCCAAACTCATAGCATGAGTTAGGGAGTGTCCCTCCTTTGCACTTTCCTCCTGGAGTTTGTGTCAAAATGAAGATATTTACTCCTAGCTTGTTAGAATTTGATGGGGGAATTCTGGAGTTTGTTTGTTTGTTTGTTTGCAGGTGGGCGAGGGTTATTTGTTTGTTAAAAGCATTTTGACCCCTGATGTATTTCTGTCATGGTTATGAATCAGGTTCACTACTCCGTCTTGAGTCAGTTTGGGCCAGTTGTGTCTTCTAGGTATTGGTGACCTTCTTCTACATTTTCAGATGAGTTGCAATAACATGGCCCATAATAGATTAGACTTTTCCAACTTTGTGACCTACACAGGCATTGCAAGGAAAGTGAGAGGAGACCCCATGTATCCTTCACCTGGACGCCTCTTGTTAACATTTGGTCAATTCATTTATTCTCCCCCATTTGTGTTTGGAAGTGTGTCGGTCAGCTTTTCATCGCTGTGACTGAGATACCTGACAAGAACAACTTGGAGGGGGGAAGTTCACTTTGAGCTCACGGTTCCAGGGGTTCAGTCCATGAAACCCTGAGTATCAGAGCTGAGTCCATTGCTCTGGGCCCCAAGTGAGGTGGCGCATCATGGCAGAAGGGAAGGGGGAGGAAAGCTGCTAACCTTGTGGTAGCCAGGAAACAGAGCGGGGGTGGGGGGAGAGAAGGGCAGAGTGAGGGAGGGAGAGGGGCAGGCACCAGGAACAAAAGATAAACCCCCAAGTCATGTCCTTATTGGCTTATTTCTTTCAGCCACACCTCACCTGCCTACAAGTGAAAGTTTGGCGACTTCCACTTCATCCCACCCCATGCACCCCTTCTAAAAGGTAGCCGCCAACCCTGCCCTTGTGCATTCCATGGCCTGTGGGTTGCAGGCCCTGCCCCCACTGCCTCTAGTTAGTCCATTTAAGTTATTAATCCAACAAACGGATTAAGCCCCTAAAGAGGTTGAAGCTCCCCTAATATAATCGTTTCACCTCCTGCATTAACTTAAACAGGAGCTTCTGTGGGTCACCTCATATCCAAACCAGAAGAGCAAGTATTTTAAAATCTTATCTTGTTTCATTTTATTCTTTGAAGAGCTGGGGTCTCACTGCCCTATGCAGGCTGGCCCTGAAATCCTGGGCTCCAGGGAGCCTCCTGCCTCAGGCTCTCGAGTAGCTGGGACCCCAGGCAAAATGCCACTGTGCCTGACTATGTGAGTATGTTTTTAATCATTTTACTGAAGCATTTGTGTCACTTGAAGACACTTTGATACATCACCCTTAATTACATCCAGCACATATCTCAGCATGGTCTCCTACAAAACCTTAGTTCAATTTTCACAACAAGGCCATTTAACCTTGACATAAGACAGATTTCTACTAAATGACCCTGTGAAACATTTTCTGATTGCCCCAATAGCGTCCTTCACAGCTGCTTTCTAAAACCCCTCTTTGCAATCAAAGGGTCCTGCGTTGCATTTGTCTGCCAAGTTGCTTTAGCATCCTTTCAACTAGAACCCCTGACTTTTTGCCTGGCATGACAGAGACAGTTTTGAAGATCTAGTGCAGGTGTTTTGCAGCAATCCCCTCAAGTTGGATTTGTCTGATCGCTCCCTAGTGATTAGATTCAGGTTAAACATTCAGGGCAGGACCTTGCATAAGATATGTGCCCTCATTCTGAGCGCATGACATCAGGAGACTTTTTTCTTTTTTGAGGAGGTGTCCATTACGCTCACAGTTTGGGGGTTTCGGTCCGTAGTCAGTTGGCCCAGTTGCTTTGGGGCCTGTGGCAAGAAAGGGCACCGTGGTGGGAACACACGGCAGAGGAAGCCGGTTCACCTCGTGGTGATCATTGCATGTGAGGCACATAGTAGATACTCAACATGTGGAGCCTCCTTCACTTCTAAAGAGAGCTCGCTGTCAAGCTCAAGCTCAAGTTCCACAGCCACAGCGGGAGCCCACAGGGTGGGGAGTCCAAGACCCAGGCCCAGGGAGCGCTGCAGACTCCCACCAGCAGCTACAAGGTCCCTGGGCTGATACCTATTCAATGGTAGGCCAGCAGCCTGCCACGTGGCCACATCGGTCCTGGTCCCAAACCTGACCTCAGGCCAGCTGAGCCTGCCCCTCTACCAATACCCTGCCTCATCAGGATATTCGCAATGTCAGTTTGTCCCATGACTGGTGATCTTTAACTTTAACCAGAGTGCTGCTCCAGCTTACTCCATTGTGGAGGAACCAATTTCTTATTGTGTTTAGTAAAGAATCCATGCCCTGGTATACTGCATGGAGAGAAAACAGATCAGTAATATCCAGATTTGGTGGGTCGTGAGAAGTATTTAACTACAAAGATGTATAATCATTATTAGCAATTCCCCCTTGGTTTGGTGGAGAACTGTGCAATATATGTACACAGTTTAATAAATGAATTTCAAGGACACATAGATGGAATCAACTCCCAGTCACAGAAGCAAACACCGCCACCCCCCCCCCGCCCCCAGTACTCCTGGGGTGTCGTTGTGTGATCTCAGTCCCCTTACCCTCAAGGAGGAAACACATCCTCACTTTTGTGATCATCCTTTGTTCTTTACGGCTTTAATATCTCATGTGTACATCCCATGTGTAATAATAATACAGTTTGGTGTTGCCTATTATTTACCTTTGTAGAAGTGGCATCACAGATCATGTTCATATTGCTTGCTTCTTGCCTTCCACATGCAGATTTCAATTGTGGACATGTGAATTTGAGATGTTTGACTTCCACTTTGAGATGGTGAGTAGGCAGAGATCTGACTCCGGGTTGGAGACAGACATATGGATACGTGAGTCATGGTAATATAAATGGCTTCTTTTTCAGGGTCCATTCTGGAGACAGAAATCACACCACTTTTTATTTCATTGTGGCAAGAGGAACATAACTTAAAATTCGTCATCTTAACAATTTTTTCATGTTAAGTTCAATGGCATCATTATCATTATTATGCAACCAGTCTCCAGAACGTCTTCATTTACAAAACCGAAAAATGTATACCCAGTAAGCAACAACTCTCATTTTCCTCTGCCCCCCAAGCCTCTGGAAACCAGCATTTCACTTTCTGTTTCTGTGATTTGACTCTTTCAGATATTTCATATGGGTGGGATCATGTAGCATTTGTCCTTTTGTGAAGAACTCGTCCTATAGCATAATGTCCTCCGAGGTTCATCCATGTTGTGGCATGTGTAAGAATTTTAAATACGAAGCAATATTCTGTTTTTAAGGTCAAATGATGTGCCCTATTTTTATCTATTATCTATGCATCCATCCATCCACACTTGGTTTGTTTCCTACTCTTGGTTCTCTTGAGTAATGTCGCTATGAACAAGGGGTGCACAAATATCTCTGTGAACCAACTTTGTATTCTTTTTGAATGTTTGCCCAGAAATGGCATTGCTGGATCATGTGGCAACTCTTTTTAATTTTTGGAGGAAATGCTATATATTTTTATAGCAGTTGAGTCATTTTACATTGCCACCAATAGCTCATAAAGATTGCAATTTATCTACATCCTCACCAACATCACACCAGTTTCTGGAAGAAATTATTTTTTTTCTGCTCTTCACTCTTTTTCCACTTCATTCTGATTTCATTTTAAATTGAAAATTGAAATGGTATATATTTATGGTGCACAGCATGGTATTTTTAAATAGATATACTTTGTGGAAAAGTGAAATGGATATGAATAAATACATCATCTCTCATACATATTTTTCTTGGTAAGTATACTTAAAATCTGTCCCCTTAGCAATTTCCAGGTATAGAGTAAACATTAATTTTCACCACTATGTTGTTCAATAGATCTCTCCAACTTATACCTCCTGTCTAACTGAAATTTTGTGTTCTTTTTAAAATGTTTTCATTAATGCATCCTGGTTATACACAATAGTGAGGTTCATTTGGACATAACCATACATGCATGGAAGAAAATTTGATCCATTTCTGTTCCCAGTGCTCCCTCTTTCCCCACCCTCCTCACGTCTCCTCTCCACTCCACCCCATCCCCGGTTCTACTTCCTCTACTCTACTGGTCTTCCTCCTATGTATTTATTTTTTAAAAATTGTACTTTAAATTCAGTCAGTCGCTGTCTCTAAATGAAATACGAAACAGACCCGGGGATGTGGCTCAGTGGTCATATGCCCCTCAGTTCAATCCCCAGAACTCACCCTCCCCACATTTTTTTTTTTTTGCTTTATAAATATACATAAAGGTGGAATTTGCTGAAGTATATTCATGTATGGTTTTCTTTTTGTTTCTTCTTTTTTTGTTTGGATGTTGCTGAGTATCTAAATCAGGGCTTTGTGCATCCTAGGCAAGCACTCTACCACTGAACTATATCCCCAGCCCATGACAGTTTTTTATACTTTGACCAACATCTCTGAATCCTCCCTCCTATGCCAGCCCCTGATACCACAATTCTGCCCTCTGCTCTCATGATTTTGACTACTAAACTTCCACATACAAGGGAGATCATGAATATTAGTCTTCCTGTGCCTGGCTTTTTGAAGTTATGATAATGTCCTCCAGGTTCATACAGGTAGTCACAAATGACAGGGTTTCCTTCTTTTTAAAGGCTGAGTGGTATTCTATTGTGTGCATATATATTCACATTTTCTATATCCATTCATCCACCAATGGACATGTAACTTGACCCCATGTCTTGACTATTGTGAAGAGTGCTATAACGAACACAGGTATGCAGGTTTGTCTTTGACATATTGATTTTGTTTCCTTTTAATGTATACCTAGTAGTGGTAATCATGTGGTAGTTCTTTTATTTGAGTTTTTAAGGAACTTGCATAATGTTTTCCATGATGACTATATTAATTACATTCCCACTAATAGTGTCAAGGCTCCCTGTTCACTCCATGTTTTTGTCAACCATTTGTAATCTTTGTGTTTCTGTCTTATTTATTTGTTTGTTTGTTTGTTTGTTTGTGGTTCCTGGGATTGAAGCCAAGGCCTCATGCATGCTAGGCAAGTGGGTTACCATGAGCTCCATCCCCAGCCCTTCTTAAGATGTTATTTTGAGACATGGTCAAACTAAATTGTCCAGGCTGTCCATGAACTTGCAATCCTCCTGCCTCAGCCTCCTGAGCAGCTGGAGTTATGAGCAGGAGCCACTTTGTCCAGCTCTTTCATCCTTTTGATAAGCGCCATCTAATAGGCATGAGAGTATATCTCATTACGATTTCCATTTGCATCTTCCTGATGATTGATGCTGAGCATGTTTTCATATACCTGTTGGAGGTTTTTATGTGGTCTTTTGTGAAATGTCTATTGAAGTCCTTTGCCCATTTTTAAATTGGGTTGTTTTCTTTGTATTTAGTTGTTTCAGTCCCTCACATGTTGTAGATATCAGCCCTTATCAGACATATGTCTGCATATATTTTTCTCTTTTTCTGTAAGTTGTCCCTTCACTTTGCTTAGTGTTCTGTTTCGTTGCATAAAAGCTTTTTAGTTTCATGTGATCTCAGCCCATTTCTGCCTTTGTTGCCCATGCTTTTTGGGTCCTTATCCAAAACTTCATTGCCCAAACCAATGTCCTAGAGATTTCCACCCCCAGGCCTCATGAAGTAGTTTGATAGTCCTAGGTCTTATGTTTGAGGCTTTAGTCCATTTGAGTTGATTTTTAAATAGTGTGTGAGAAAGGTCCAATTGAATTCTTCTGCAGATGGTTATCCAGTTAGCCTAGCATGATATAATGAAAGGACTATCCTCTCCCCGTCATGTGTTTGTGGCAATGTTGTTGAAATCAGTTGACCAGATGGCCATCTTATCCTTGTGTCCTCACATAGTCTTCTCTCTGTATATATCTGTGTTCAAATTTCCTCTTATGTAGATAGCACTCATCTTGATTCCAGCCTCATCCCAATAACCTCATTTAAAGTTAATTACTTGTATAAAAACCCTATCTGCAAATAGAGTCACATTCTGAGATTCTGATAATTGCAAAAGTGGCAGCTGAAAGTTTGAGAAGTTGAGCAGAGCTGTCCTGTTCTAGAAGAATGGTTGGGCAAAAATTGGAATCCAGGGCCTGCCAAGAAGGTTGGCAGGACTCACACACCATGTTTTGGTTAGCAGTCCTGAAGAGCTACACCCTAGCTAGGAGTTGGGGAAATCCAAACTAGACCAGCTCCAGAAGAAACTAAAGCCCACCTTCAAATCATCCGAAGCTTGCAAATGGATGCAACAGTAATTCTGGTTTTTAATACCCAGAGATGCCTGCTAAGAGTGCGGGTGAGGCCTTTCTGAATGAAGAAAACATCCTTCTGGGCCTCAAACTAGCTTTTCGTAGGCAGTGTTTAGCATTGAGTGCAAAGCAACTGGCTGAACAAGGAGAAAAGGTCACACCTTTGACCACCAAGGAGAGCAACAGATAATAGCAACAAACCTGTGAGAATCTAGGTAGAGGAGTCAGGAGACACAGGTACTAAACTTCTGTGCGTATGGGCTCTATGTTCAAAAGGTGATGGATTGCCTTCCTTCTGGAAGCTTTAGGGTTGGTTCTACTCAGTTGCCTTTTTCAGGAGGCTTCCTGTATTCTTTGGCTCATCTTCAGAACCAACAAGAGTTGGTCTGAGTCCTTCCCACACTCCTGTCTCTCGGGCTCTTCTTCATACTCCCTCTTCCAATTTTAAGGATTCTTATGATTACACGGAGCCAAATAATCCGGGATACTCTCCCTACTTTAAGGTCATCTGATTATCAGTCTCAGTTCTCTCTTCTGCCTGATTCCCCTTTGCCCTGTGCATTGGTCTCCTTGGGCTGCCATAAGAGACTACCACAGTCCAGGTGGCTAAACAACAGACATTGGTTTTCTCATGGTTTTGGATATGGTACGTTCAAGGTCAAGGTGCCAGCATGCTTGGTTTCTTGGGAAGCCTCTCTTCCTCTCTTCCTGTGTTGCACATGTCCATATTTTCACTGTATCCCCACAAGGCCTGTCTGCGCACAGACTCCTGGTATCTTTTCTTCTTAGAAATGCCACCAGTGCTATTGGATTAAGGCTCCATAATCATCACATCATTTCACCCTAATGATCTTCTTTGGGGCCCTATCTGCAAATACACTGGGATTATAATGGACTTCAACCTATGAATTTAGGACTGGGGAGAGACAATTCAGTACACGACCCTGTTTAACCAATCACTGTCACGGGTTGCAGGGATAAGAATATGGAAATATTTTTAGAGCTATCACATAGCTACTAGCTACCACATAACCAGATCTGCAATCACGTATATTTTATATTATCTTTATACAAAGTTCTAAAAGAGTAAAAAACTGACCATAATATTTTGGAGTACTCCATGAATAAAGAAGTGATTACAATAAAAGATAGGATAGCTGTGGTTTGTGGGTGAGGATAAGGTAGGTGTTCTTCATACATGTATGTATGGCCTCAGACCCTCAGCCAGGCCTTGAGCCAGAAGACCTTGGCCCCTACATCATCTTCATCTTGATTAATCTGCCAAAATGAAACCCCAGGCAATTCCAGGCTGCTGGGATGGGGAGATTTCCCCCTTACCGTCTTTGCCAGCTTTTAAAATTCCTCAAACTTTATGCCGATGGCGGACACTTGGGTAGGGCCCTCTAAAGTTGGCCAAGAAGCAAGGGCTCCCATTGGACTAGTCTACCACTGTTGTAAGAGCTTCATCAAGACCTTTGTTTTCACCCTATTAGTATCTGCTATATTCATCTTTCTTTCCTTTCCACAATAGTAAGTCACTACAGCTCTTATTTAGTGTGTTTGGTTACAGTGGTTTCTCTTTGTCACTTTCAAAGGTTTCCATCACCCATGGTCAATGTCAACCATGGTCCAAAACATTAAGTGTTAATTTCAGAAATAAATAATTCACAAGTATTAACTGTGCACTCCTGTGGGAAATCTTTGCACCGCTCTGCTCCATCTCACCAAGAAGAAGAAACCTTTGTTTGTCTAGCTTACCTGCGATCCAGGCAACCCATCCTTGAGTCACTTTTTTGGTTACCAGGCTGACTGTGGAGATATTGCAGTGCTTGTGTTCAAGTAGCTCTTCTTTTTCTTAATAATGGCCCCGAAGGACAAGAGTAGTTTTCCTGACAATTCACATATGTCGCAGAGGAGCCCTGCAGTACGTGCTCTAAGTGAAAAATGAGAGTACAGTTTTTGAGAGAGAGGGAGAAAGAGTGTACATTCATATAACTATTGTTATAATCTTTTTTTTTTTTTTGGTACTGTGGATTGAATCCAGGGGCGCTGAAGAACTGAGCAACATCCCTGCCTTATTTTTCTTTCTTTCTTTCTTTTTTCTTTTTTTTTTTTTTTGAATTTAGAGACAGGGTCTCGCTGAGTTGCTTAGGGCCTCAAAAAGCTGCTGAGGCTGCCTTTGAACTTGCAATCCTCTTGCCTTAGCCTCCTGAACCGCTGGGATTACAGATGTGTGCCATTCTATTTTATTAGTAGTTATTGTTTTTAATCTCTTACTCTGCCCAATTTGTAAATTAAACTTTACTATTGTTGTGTGCATACAGGGAAAAAAAAATCAAATATAAGGTTTGGAAGTATCTTAGGTTTTAGTCATTTACAGGGGTTTTTGGAACATGTCCTCTGTAGATAAGCAGGGACTACTGTATATATTGCATGCTTTTCCAAAAAGTAAATTTAGATTTAACAGGTGCATCACAACCTTAAAATTGTGCATATTGGTGGAGTGCCATGTCTATTGTACAATGTTTAAATCATCCTATGACTTTTTTAATATTGTAGGTGGACACGATACCTTTATTTTATTTATTTATATTTTATGTGGTGATAAGGGTCAAACTAGTGTCTCATACGTGCTGGAAAGCGAAAAACCTTTGTGTTACAACCCCAGTCCCATGTATGATACTTAAATCAGGTTGAACATATCATTCTCCTCAAACATTTATCATTTCTTCATGGTGAAAACACTCAAAAACTTTTCTTCTTGCTTTTTGAAATATAGGGTACATTACTGTTATCTAGTCACCCGTTTCTGCAGTAGTACACCAGAAATCCTTGCTCCTATTAAAAGTATATCTAGGTAACCATTGATCAAACTTTCTCCATTCCTCTCTCTCCCCTTCTCTCCCCAGCCTCTGCTAACCACTGTTCTACTCTCAGCTTCTGTGAGATCAATCTTTTCAGATTCCACATATGAATGAGATCATGTGGTACTTGTCTTTCTGTGCCTGGCTTATTCCACTTAACATCATGATCTCCAGTTGAGTCCATGATGTCTGAAATGACAGGATTTTCTTCCCTTTTATGATGGAGCAGTAGTCCATTATGTATAGCTACCTGTGGCCAAACACCACTCTATACCTGGCTGCAAAGATGCTCTAAGATACAGAATTAGATCAGTAGAATTTGAGTAAAGTGCATTACTCTCCATGATGTGGGTGGGCCTCGTGCAATGAGTTGACCTCACCCAATCCATTGAACACCTTATGAGAATAAGACTGAGATCCAGTGAAGAAGAATTATGCCTCCAGAATGCTTTTGGACTAAAGACTACAACATCAATTCTTCCCTGAGCCTCCATCCTGCTGGGCTGCTCTGCATATTTCAGATGCAACAAGCCCCAATATTGTGTTAGACAATTCCTTGAAGTAGACTTCCCTGCTCACCTCTGCAGGCAGACAGGCAGGCACAGACACATTCACACACACACACACACACACACACACACACACACACACACCATATTGTTTCTGTATCTCTGGAGAACACTAATACTGATTTTCATATCCAGAGTGGTTGTAGAGAACAGAATTTAGAGATGAGTTTTCTGAATTGGATCTCAGGTATTTGGAATCAGTTCTCCACCTGAGTAGATTTTAAGGCATGAAAGGCTCCATTTACATTCATAAAAACGCATCAATATTCCATGGCATGATGTGATAATAGAGGCACAAAAGATCACTATTGGATACTCCGATCAAATACTTACAAAAAGCAAGATTCTAGGTTTTTATGATACCTTTGAAACTTTTTGCCAAATTAGCAAGTGTAATGAGATTGGTGGGTTCTTTCTAACTATGTTGGTGTAGAACTTAGAGAAAGAAAATTATGAGCTCAGAGATTTGAATCCCCAGTTCAAGTGGCATTTAAATGAACTGAAATTTCCAATGCATGTCCTGATAGACACCTTTATCTCCTGTAGACACAGGGCTGAAATTTCTGGAAACCAAACCCAGATTCTCGTCCTGCATGTGGCTGAATTAGAATGCAAACTGAATTCCCAGCCATGCAGCGTATGTACTGCTAAAGTGAGAGCATTGATTGGGGAGGGATGGGACCCTGAAAGTTGAAGTGAGAGCAGATGGGAAGATCCCGATGATGCTGGGTACACTGAGCCCTTAGATTCTGATGAATGCTCTTCCTTAGCAGCAGCAGCCACTCTACCCCTGCCTGAGGAGGTGAACCTTGCTTCACCTGATGAAAATGGAATGTTATCCCCTGCAAAGCTTGCATTGAAAGGAACTGCTGATTACCCTCAAGTCAC
This sequence comes from Marmota monax, assembly GCF_021218885.2. Lineage (NCBI taxonomy): Eukaryota > Metazoa > Chordata > Mammalia > Rodentia > Sciuridae > Marmota > Marmota monax. Next base: position 56,212 of record NW_026694438.1, on the reverse strand, counting down.
ACTCCACCCCCACCCCTTTACTTCTGGATGCATAGCTACAGCAATATCAGAGCAGGTTTCTAAAGGCGAGGTGCAAAGTGTGACCTTTGATGAGCTGAAATACCCTCCAAAAGGACAGGATAAGGATTTCTTTCAGTATATACAGACAAAAATGTGAAGAATATGTGTGGGAATGGACATTAAGGATGTGGGCCAATGGTGGAAGGAACATAAAGTTGGAACAGGCTGAATTTAATGAAATGGGACCACAAAGCAGAGATTCTGAGTTTAGTGTCATAGCTTGAGCAGTTAGAAAGGGCTCTATGTGTTTGTTTAGATGGCTAAGACGTGGATCAAAATGTAGCTTCTACTAAAGAAAGTTCCAGTGACAGACTTTCCTTGGTATAGTATAGAGAAAAAGATCCGATGATTTAGGGGGAGTGGAAGGCTAGAGAGGACTTATCATTTAAGACTTACCCTAGGAGAATCTTGAGGACATCCCTTCACCATGACTATGAGAAATAAGTTTGTGAGAGCAGCCTGAGCATCCTTGAAGAGCTCTGCAGTTCAGAAATGACAGTAGCGACCATTGCCACTGAATTGGAGAACTTAAATGCATTGTGTGTAATTGGATCCAGTGGTGGCAGGGGGAAAGTGGTAGCATTTAATCACCAAACACAAGGTAGGCATTGTTCCCGTAGGGTCAAATCAGCTATCTGAATGCTATAACTTACAGTTGGTCATGGTGTTCCTAGAAGTGATATTGATGGGAAGTCTACTGAAGTCTTACTTGAACCATGTCAGTGGGCGAGTTTCAGGTCAAGTGAACAAGTCTAATTTGAATAAAAAAAAAATAACTGATTGTCTCAGGCAATGTTTCCAGATTTGAGCCAGTTCACAGACCCTGAACCCCTTAATGAAGGGGAGGCTGTTTGTGGAAGGACTCAGGTACATTACCAAAATTTATACACTTAACCTCCCTCCCAGCCTTCCCCAAAGAAACCTAAAGCCTTTTACTGGTGTGACTGTGTATTGGGGAACAGAAATAGAAGACCTTGCAGGGATTACTGTATGTGGCCCCTGAACTGACATTAATTCTGTGGTAAATGCTCTCCTGGGAGCTGAGAGCAAAGCGACATGATAAACTCAAAAACAATGTGCCCATGTGCACCCCAAAAAAAGGCCGCATGGCACACTCGGTGCACAGGACCAACTCTGGCAATACTCTGTGCCCAGGTGCCGCAGTCTGGCTGGGCACAATCAGGAGCCACTTGTCAAAAGAAACTAACTTTATTTTTAGAACCACACACGCCAAACAAAACAGCCTCTCAGGAAAAACCCTCAGAGCCTCAACTGCCACCACCGGCTTTCCACAAGCCTCTCTCTCTCCCACACAAGCTTCTCTCCACCTCCCACAATCCTCCTGCTCTTGAGGCCGATTGGCTGGGTCACGTGGGCGGAGCCAAAAAAGTCCCCCAATGAGCAGCTCCGTGGTCTGAAAGGGCAGGGAAACAGTCCAATGAGCATCACCGCAGAGGAGCCAATCAGCTAGATGTTGCTGGGGCCGAGGAGCCAATCAGCTAGATGTTGCTGGGGCCGCTGTGAGCCAATCATCAGCCAGCAGCTGGAAGTTTGCTGGCAGCTGGAAGTTTGCTGGGGCCCCTTTGGCTGTGGCTCTCAACATCTCCCCCTCTCTGTTTAAACAACAAGCATGTGGCTTAGGGACCGTGCCTGTTAGGCAGTCCAATTCAACATATGGTCCTTACCCGTCATCGGATGAACTGACCTCTAGGCGTCAGCCTCCTGTCTTAGGTTGGTACCACTGCAATTGGATCATACCCGTCACTGACTACCGGTCCAGCATACAGCCATACTTGTGGATAGGCCTTTGCACCTGTGGGGGGGTGAGGTTCTTTGCCTCACCTCTGTTGGCCCCCAAATTTTAGACCATCACTAGTAGAGGAGGATGCAAAATGCCATGACATTAAGCCAATTGAGGGCTCCTTTGAAAAATTGTACCACCGGTGACACCATCAGCAAAAATACTCCAGCACTACCACAATTCGCTGTACCAACAGATAGTTCACAATGCATACAGGTGAGCTCACAATGTGTCCAGGCAAGTTCTGCAAGCAGTTCAGTGATGGCTATTGTAGAAGCTGTAGATTGGTTTTATCTTTCACTTCACCAGCACTGGGATGAAGATAGGAATTCTGGCAATAATGGCTAAAGAAAAAATTATGTAACATTCCAGAAGGCACTAAAAGAAAACAATTTTCTTAACAATTTACATTGTCTTCACCGGCACTGGGATGAAGATAGGAATTCTGGCAATAATGGCTAAAGAAAAAATTATGTAACACTACAGAAGGCACTAAAAGAAAACAATTTTCTTAACAATTTACATTATCTTTAAGAGAATTATTAAATATAATGAAAAGGAAAGGTAAAAGTAAACAAACAGATCTGTTAACCTTCTTTTTTGTTTACATATTAAAACAATCCTCAACAGTTGTTTACCCAATTTAAATTAAACCATATAAATCACGTGAAAAAAAATATTTGGATCCATTTTATCATGAGCGCTCATCATATATGATATATGGACATACGTACATTCAAACATATAACACAAAACACAAGTGTGCACACATAATATAATACATACAACACATAACATTATAGTAAAGGCCTTATAACTTTTTACAGGTGAAATCTCCATTGCAATGTTTAAAAACTCTATAGTCAAAAAATAGAACTGATCAGCAAAACATTAACCTAGGTCTGTATGAGCTCAAAAAACAAAATAGAACTTCATGATATGGCAAAGGGCAATAATAAAATAGATATTGAAAAAAGCATCCTGGTTCTGTTGCAGATGTAAGAATAGCCAAACTGGAGTTTTGGATATCAGTTGTTATGGATTTGAGCCAAATCATCTTCTTTTTGGTCTGTAGAAATCGCTTTAGTTAATCTTTCTGGAATCCAAATCGGCTGCTGTTCTCCCTGTGGAAACACATAAACAGACCCCCGACTCCAGACAATCACTGGGTCAGGACCTTGGTTAATCTCTCTGGAATCCAAATCGGCTGCTGTTCTCCCTGTGGAAACACACAAACAGACCCTCGACTCCAGACAATTACTGGGTCAGGACCTTTCCATTGTCCTGTTAGAATATCCTTCCAAAGTACCTTGGGCTTATGTACATTTTTTGGACACATATGCCTTTCCGCAGCACTAAGTCCTGATGAATCCAAATTTAAAAAGTTTAGAGTAAAAAGGGTTATTTTAAGTTTATCTTTGGGGAATATATACCCCTTCCCAATTCCTTCTTTTTGCTTTAATAAGTACATTTTAATAGTTTGATGAGCTCTTTCAACTATGCCTTGTCCCTGTGGATTGTATGGGATTCCTGTTATATGAGTAATGCCAAATGTTGAGCAAAATTGTTTAAAAGAGGTAGAAGTATAACCAGGGGCATTATCTGTTTTTAACTGTTTTGGAACACCCACAGTGGCAAAATTTTGTAAGCAATGAGCTATAACATCTTTAGTTTTTTCTCCGGCATGAAGGGAGCCCATCAAAAATCCAGAAGAAGTATCAACTGTAACATGCAAATATTTTAATTTTCCAAATTCTGGCAAGTGTGTGACGTCCATCTGCCAAATATGGTTAGGTATCAATCCTCTAGGATTGACTCCAAGATTAACTTGTGGTAAAAAGGTCACACAATTTTGACATTGTTTTATTATTTGTCTAGCTTGTTCCTTAGTTATTTTAAAACGCTTTTGTAAAGTATTAGCATTGACATGGAACTTTTTATGAAAATTTATAGCTTCTTCTAGTGTAGAGAAAATATGTATGTCATGTGTAGTTTTATCTGCTAAATGATTGCCCAAACTAAGGGCTCCAGGCAATCCTGTATGTGCCCTGATATGTCCTATAAAGAATGGATCTTTTCTGTCCCAGATTAGACTTTGTATAGTGGAAAGCCAAGAGAAAACAGTAGAAGAAGGGGAAATCCTACCAGCATCTTCAAGAGATACTATAGCATTAACTACATACTGACTATCAGAAAATCAATTAAATACAGAATCTTTAAACATCACAAAAGCTTGTAAAACTGCATTAAGCTCTACCTTTTGAGCTGATTGTTTGGGTACTAAAAATGTAAAAGTTTGATCAGGGGTAACTACTGCTGCTGTACCATTATTTGACCCATCAGTGAATATATTTGGAGCATTCATGATAGGTGTTTTTCTTGTCATTTTTGGAAAAATTGCAGGATGCAATGACCAAAAAGACAATAAAGGATTAGATGGTAAGTGGTTATCAAATGAAACATTAGATTTGCACATGATTATTGCCCAAGTATTTAACTCATTAGCTAACTCATCAATTTGATTCATAGTATATGGAGTAATAATTTTATTGGGAGAAATTCCAAACACTCCCTTTGCTGCTTTTATTCCTTTGAGTATTAATTGTCCTACAGCCTCAGGATACCTAGTAAGAATAGTGTTAGGAGAATAAGATAAATGTATCCATAATAATGGACCTTCTTGCCAAAATACTCCTGTAGGAATATTTTTTGTTGGTAGTACAATAAATAATAAAGGCAAACTTATATCAATTCTATCCAAATGCATATTTTCCATATATGTTTCAATGATTTTTAATGCCTTTCTTGCTTCAGGCGTTAACATTCGGGGTGAATTTGGATCTGATGGACCTTTTAGGATATCAAATAAAGGTCCCAACTCTCCTGTTGGTATACCTAAATAAGGCCTTATCCAATTTATGTCTCCTAATAACTTTTGAAAGTCATTAAGTGATTTGAGTTGATCTACTCGTATTTGAATTTTTGGTGGACGGACCATGGTTGAGGATAATAGAACTCCTAAATAATTAATTGGAAAATTTAATTGTACTTTATCTATTGCTATCTCTAGATTATAATTTTTTAATAAGTTTGTAAGTGTGGCATAACATTCTAGCAATGTGTTTTTATCTTTGTGTGCTAATAATACATCATCCATATAGTGAAATATTTGTAGTTCAGGATTTTGATTTCTAAGTGGCTGGATTACTTTGTTAACATAAATTTGACACATAGTTGGGCTGTTAGCCATCCCTTGAGGGAGTACTTTCCATTCATATCTCTGATCAGGACCTTCATGATTCAGTGCAGGGATAGTAAATGCAAAATGTGGACTATCCTCAGGATGAATTGGAATTGAAAAGAAACAATCTTTAATATCTATAACTAAAACATACCAGGTTTTTGGCAAAGCAGACAACTGAGGAATCCCTGATTGAGCAGGTCCCATAATAACCATCTCATTATTAATGGCTCTTAAATCTTGCAATAATCTCCATTTACCAGATTTCTTTTTGATGACAAAAATGGGAGTATTATGGGGAGATACAGAAGGTTGTATATGTCCTTCTGCTAATTGTTGTTTGACCAGGTCATGGGCTGCTTGTATCTTTTCTTTAGTCAGGGGCCACTGAGGAACCCATACTGGTCTTTCTGATTTCCAAGTAATTTTTATTGTCTCAGTGGCCCTTTCTGAAAATCCAACCCATGTCTGTCTGTTCCTTGATCTATTTGTATTGGTGCTGCTATACCTTGTTCTTGTTTTTCTAATCTTTTTCCTTTCCTAAAACCTTGTCTAGTCATAATAGTGGGTGCATTTTGGTTGATGTTATTTGTTAATGTCAAACCTAATTGATCTAGGACATCTCGTCCCCATAAATTTACGGGAAGATGATCCAATACATATGGCTGTATAGTTCCTTCACATCCTTCAGGATCCTTCCAATCTAATACCATTGCACTTCTATGGGGATTAGTCGCCACTCCTAGGCCTCGAAGCGTTTGAGTGGCTTGTTGTAATGGCCAATGTTTTGGCCATTCTTGACGAGAGATGATGCTAAGGTCTGCACCTGTATCCAGTAACCCATTAAATTCATGTCCTTGAATATTTAGTTTTAGCATGGGGCGAGAATCTAAATTTAAAGAAAGCATAGCCCAATCTACACCTGTGGAGCCTAATCCCTTGGAACCTCTTTCTACAGTACGACTGGAAAATTTATCATGTAGGCTGGGTATTATTAGTAACTGTGCTATTCTATCTCCTGGTGAAATTACTAATATACCCTTTGGAGAACTGGCTATAATTTTTATTTCACCTTCATAATCGGGATCAATTACCCCAGGACTTATCATAAGTCCTTTTAGAGTAGAAGAGCTGCGTCCCAATAATAAGCCTACTGTTCCTTTGGGAAGAGGTCCTTTCACCCCTGTGGGAATGATTTGAACTCCCATCTCTGGAGTTAGTACTGCTCTGGCGGAGGCGCAGATGTCCAACCCTGTGCTCCCTCTGGTTTGTCTGATGAGGGATCTGATGGACAATGTGTCCTGGGCACTACCCTGATGGGGTTGCTGGGTTCCTCCAGTGCTCCGTATATTTGTGGTTTTGGGCCCCGGAGCATTGGGCCCCCCTGTCCATTTTTTGGCAATGGAGCCCGATGCCTTTCTCCACGATATCGTGGATAAACACCTGGTCCTTGTTCGTTTTTTGATAATGGAGTACCCTCTATGGTGGTTTGAGAACGGCATTCATTAGCCCAATGTCTCCCTCTATGGCATCGTGGGCAAATACCTGGTATTCTACTCCTTTGATACCTAGTTTTGTTAAACCCTCCTCCAATGGGGCAATTCCTTTTAAAATGTCCTGTTTGTTCACAATTGTAGCATGTTCTTGGCCTGGCATCTAAAGCCTGTTTTACTGCAGCTGCCACAATTTGCCCTTGTTCATTAATATCTCTGGCATCTAAAGCCTGTTTTACTGCAGCTGCCACGACTTGCTCTTGTTCATTAATGTCTCTACATAATTTAATATATGTGTTTAAATCTTCATGTTTCCATGGTCTAATGATATCTCTGCACCAAGGATTCGCTTGCTCATAAGCCAGGTGTTTTAGTAATGGCATTGCTTGTTCTGTATTCCCAAAAACTCTGGTAGCTGTTTGAATAAGCCTATCTACAAATTCAGCATAAGGTTCATTAGCTCCTTGTATTACCTTAGATAATTGACCTTGTAAACCTCCATGTCCTTGTAAAGTCTTCCATGCCTTAATTGCATCTGCAGCAATTTGTGCGTATACGCCAGGATCATATGCAATTTGTTGCTGCTGATCCTCATAAGGTCCCTTTCCTAACAACATATCTAGATTTCTCTGAGGATAACCAGCTGCTGCATTTCGCCTAGCCGTCTCCTTGCAAAATTCCTCATTGGCAACCTTCCATAACAGGTATTGTCCTCCATTTAGCACAGCTTTACACATATTAGCCCAATCTGCTGGCGTCATGTTCAAGTTGTTAATGGATTCGACCATGCTTACAGTGAAGGGTGCTTGAGGACCATAGGTTGTTACAGCCTCTTTTAGCTGCTTCACTGTTTTGAAATTTAAAACTTGGTAAAATCGCTGCCCTCCTGCCTCAAATACAGGGCATGTTAATATTTGAGATCTTGTCTCAGGATCCCAACTATCAACTGCGGGGGTTGGGGGCCTCCCAGCATATGGAGGTGGCGCTGTTGGTTGGACACTTACGCCCTCTGGTGATAGAAAGGTGTTAGTAGCAGTCTCCTGCAGAGGTGGTGCTGTTGGTTGTACACTTACACCCTCTGGTGATAGAAAGGTGTTAGTAGCAGTCTCCTGTTGTAACTTTCCCCCTGATGGCTTTTTCTGTTTTACACTTTCTTTCTCTGTCTGACTAGCTTGAGAGGCCTTCTCTTTTACTTGAATCTTTTCCTCTGTCTGACTAACTTGAGAGACCTTCTCTTTTACTTGAATCATTATGTCTTCTCCTTCCTCTACCATTGTCTGAACTGAAGGCTTTGGACTAAGCAAACAAGATATGAACGTCCACAATGGCAATGTGCCAACTGGCAGAGTCCCTGGGCTTTTCTTTTCTATTCTTTTTAAATCTTCACCATGATGGTTCCATTGTAATATATTTAACAACTCCTCCTTAAAAAGCCATGGGCTACATTTTTGTATTGTATCAACGTATGCCCTGACTGCTCTTGATTTTACTGGGATGCCTCCTTCCTCTAACAATTTACTTAACACTCTTTCAGTTTGTTTTTTACTAATTTCTGATCCCATATTTCTACTATAATACAACCCAACAAGATGACGCCAAACAAAACCGAGACAGAATGAAATAAAAAGGGAACAACAAAAAGTCATTATAGCCTTTCTATCCTCCTGACATGTGCATCCGTCCTTTCTCCCTATCCGTTCCTCAGACGTAAATAGTTTTTCCTCAGATGTGAGCGGTTTTTCTTCCGTCTCACTCATCTCCAGGGACAGGCAACTTAAAACAAAAGTGAAGCAAAATAAAAGAGGAATCTTAAAATGGCTACCCATCCTCTCGCCCTGCCCTCAGGGGCGAGCAGTTTCACTTACCCTCAGTCGCTCCCCGTGCGAGCCACCAAATGCCGCAGTCTGGCTGGGCACAATCAGGAGCCACTTGTCAAAAGAAACTAACTTTATTTTTAGAACCACACACGCCAGACAAAACAGCCTCTCAGGAAAAACCCTCAGAGCCTCAACTGCCACCACCGGCTTTCCACAAGCCTCTCTCTCTCCCACACAAGCTTCTCTCCACCTCCCACAATCCTCCTGCTCTTGAGGCCGATTGGCTGGGTCACGTGGGCGGAGCCAAAAAAGTCCCCCAACGAGCAGCTCCGTGGTCTGAAAGGGCAGGGAAACAGTCCAATGAGCATCACCGCAGAGGAGCCAATCAGCTAGATGTTGCTGGGGCCGAGGAGCCAATCAGCTAGATGTTGCTGGGGCCGCTGTGAGCCAATCATCAGCCAGCAGCTGGAAGTTTGCTGGCAGCTGGAAGTTTGCTGGGGCCCCTTTGGCTGTGGCTCTCAACACCCAGGTGCAACCCTGCCATAACCCTATTGTGTGTGACACTGTCGCAGCTATGTTACAATTTTATTGTATAGAATACCCAATCAAAATGTGCGTTACCCGATGGAGAAGGCAAAGTAACTAACATGTAGAAGACAAAGCCCTGCTATACTCTGTGCTACACTGTGCCTGTGCACAGTGCTGAAGGCTGCAGTGCCCTGTCTCCCTGTGTGACAATCCCTCAGTATTTCTTGGGGGCTCGTGTCCAGGGTCTGGAGGCACAGATGGTATGTCCTCTGTCACTGGGGTGCAATCCCTGGGATTCTGGGGGAGGTAACCTCAATCTGGTGCCAGTGGGCTGATTGATCCATAGGGGACTAACCCTCCTGGCCTGCCAGTGAAAGGACCCTGGGAGCACAAGTGAACCCAGAGGGACCTCAGGAACCAGCTCAGGGAGTTCTGGCTCTCAGCCAGGTGGGAGCCTGGGTTCAAGAGTTACACCTGCCCTAATTGGCACAAGGGGGCCTGATCAACTCCAAGGGATGCCCCAGTAGGCTCCATTGCATGAGACAAAAACGAAAGTCTAAGGTACTGGGCAGCAGGTTGGAAACTATTTGAATGCAAGCTAATGGTGGCTGAATGGCGCAGGCTAAGCCCAGAGCGAATGCAGAGTCCTGATCCATGGGTCCGTGGCAATCCTCATACTGCCTAAGGCAGCATGTTGTAGGGACAAAGGAGGCAAGGCACTGAAGACAGCAGGAAACAGTTTTATTTGGCTGCAGCCAGGTTCAGAGGGTACAGCTCTTGCTGTAATCAATCAATCCCCTGAACGCCGAGTTCAGGGAGTTTCAGAGTTTTATACCCAGCATGTAAGGGGAGGGGCTCAGAAGTTCACAGTCTGCAGAAGTGCACATAAAAGCAGCTTTTTCTTTCACTGTTCTGGGCAAGTTAACTCTTCAAGGACAACACCTGAGAAGGGGAGAGTTCCTTCTCCCCTTTCTTTCCTCCCCCTGCCAGCTGTTACCATGGAGCCCAGTTGTAACTTATCTTAAAAATGTAGACATCTCTGTGAAGCCCAGCTCAAGGCCAGAGACCTTGTTTGCACATTTCTTCAAAGTACTATACTGGATACGTTTATGAAAAACAAGTAAGGGGGTGTCCAGCACCTGGAGTGCTGGTATCTTCTCGGCCAGTGGCCAAGTAAACAGGGTGACATGAAAATAGGAAGTTTATCTACAATGGACTCTTTGCTGACAGTCCTAAAATCAGCCATGGTGAAGAGGGCTTTTCTGTGGAGAAAGGGGGTGCCACTTCAATTCTCCCCTTTAATGATGCTCCCCATAATTCAGTCCTTTAAGTTTAAGAGCATCATTACCATTATCTTGGCTTAAAGCCTTATATAATGCCAAAACCTTAGTTGTTGTCATCCTTTCAACAGCAGCTTCTATAGTGGACCCCATAGTTTTAATGCACAGTGGAGCCAAACATGGGAGCAATGAACAGGTTAACAGCAGAATACCCATTATACCAGTTAAGTTTTAAATCTACCAAGAGTTGAAAACCATCTCCCAAAAGCATGTTTGGGACCCAAACTTTAATGCCCTTCTAGGTATGAATGAGCACATGTGCTAGTTCTCTTGTGTTGTTGACTATATTCTTAACTGTTTGTCTATTGTCATCCATTTGGATGTAACAATCTGAGCTTTTGAACTCTCCACATATATTTTTTTCTCAGCCAGTAAGTAATCTAATGCCAAGCGGTTTTGATAGTTAGCCACTCACATCTGGTCTATTGTGTGGCCAGGAGGTCAAAGGATGTGGCCGTCTGATTAATAATAATTTTTAGTACAGCTTGTAAGTGAATGATTCTGTTTAACATGTAAATAGGAGTTCTATAGCTCCAACTGTCATTTTGTGCCCAAGTAGCAGGAGCAAAAGTGGCAATAAATCCTCTGGGGTGGCCAGTTACCTTCACTCCAAGATTGGTGACCTCCTAAATCAAGTTTCTTTCCAATGGACCTCTTTTTCCTTTCCAAACAGTCATCCATCCCTTGCATTCCTCTGGCAGGACAGGTCCTAAATATAGGTTTTACCACCTCTTGGTTATAGTGGATTGTCTTGACACATGGTTCACATGATCTCCATGGTTGGAATAGGAGTAGGGCAGAAGCTCTTAAGGTGATCAAAGGAAACCAAACTAAATAATAGACTAACATTTTGGTTAGCATAGGTTAAACAGCATACATTAACAAAGAAAAACTAATAACACCAAACAAATCCTAGAAAACTTATATAAGAAAGATTAAAAAAAAAGTATAAGTGAAATTTTGTTACCCAGAGTCCAGTCAGTAGGAGTTACTGTTATCAAACCAGTAGCTAAAACCAAACGGAGAACTGTGTATATATCTAGAAGCAAGGGGTGCCAATGCATTACAGTATAAGAACTATCTCAGAGGTTGAAAGAGTCCATTAGTCCTGGTGGGAAGTTTATCCTTCATGGGGCATTCATCAGCCAGTCCCTCCTGTGTGGCTGAAACAGGGCCGTAGTCTCCTCAAGCTTCGGCCATGCGTAGACCAGTCAGCTTCCGGTGTGACTGGAGCAGGGCTGTTGTCCTTCTGATCCTCAAGCTTCTCTGGTGCTCCTTTTTCTTTGGGATGGTCAGCTTCAAGGGCATAGCAGCATTTGGAGAGCACGCCCAGTCCTCAGCTGCGGGCGTGAGTCTGGTGTAGTGAATCCAGACACCTATCTCTGCAAACTTTACTGTAGTTGGGGTGGATAAAATAACAGTGAAAGGGCCTGTCCAAAGAAGTTCAGTGGTTAAATATTTCATTTTTTGACCTAGACTCAATCTCCAGGCTTGAAGGAGTGTGCACCTGTGGTCAAACTTACTGGCAATTTTTCTCTAACCCATTGGTTGAGAACCTGTAAAGTTTTCCCTAAGACTTGAAGCTGTCATCTCAGGGTTAATTTTCCTATCTCTCTTAAGTCTCCCTGTAGTCCCCTAATAAGAGGGGGGGGGATGTCCCATATAGGATCTCAAAAGAAAAGAATCCATTCCTCCTAGTGGGAGTGGATCTAATCCTCAACAGTATAATAGGGAGAAGTTCCTCACAATGTAAGTGAGTCTCCTGACACAGCTTACCCAATTGAGCCTTAAAGTCCTGTTCATCCTTTGAACTTTACCAGAACTCTGCAGCCTATAGGCAGTACGTAACTTCCATCTGATGTTTACACTCTTGGTCAGTAATCATATCGCCTCTGCCCAAAAGCTGGCCCATTGTCTGAGCCAATAATTCTTGGGACACCAAATCTGGGAATCATTTCCCAGAGAAGCATCTTAGTATCTCCTCAGCCTTTTCAGTGTGGGTTGGAAAGGCTTCCACCTGTCAGAGTATGAACACACAAAAACCAAGAGTTACTTATAGCCCCGTGAGCGTGGCAGTTCAGTGAAATTTACTTCCAAGTCTTCAAAAGGGGCTCCTCCTATAGTTTGGATTCCTGGTGGAAGCTTTGGCCCCTGACAAGGATTGTTGTGAGCACAAACCTCACATTGTTTGCAGACCATCCAGGTGTTGCTTGTGAGCTGGGGGACATAGAAATGTTGACTCAGAAATGTCTCAAGTGCTGTATGTCCAGCATGTTTCCCTGCAAAACTGTCTGATAAAGGCTGGGGCTAGAATCTCCGGGATGGCTATTCCGGCCATCAGAAAATCTCCACCATCCACCTGGGAGAGAATTTTCTTTTTCAGTCTTAAATCACTTACTTTCATGTTGGGAATATGTTGGTTCCCATTCTGTTATCTAGTCAGCCAGGCAGAAGGGCAGCATTTAAACCTGGGACTGGAGTTTCTTCCCATTTCTTGCAGACAGCTAAACTGGCCTCTCTGTCAGCTCTCTGGTTGCCCTGAGAAACCACAGTGTTTCCCTTTCGATGACCTTGGCAATGTATAATCACAACCTTCCTGGGAGCCCACAGTGCATCCAAAAGTTTAAGAATTTCTTGTCCATCCATCATGTTCCCACCTTTTTTTCTCTCCTGAGTTAATTAGCCTAAATAAGGCCCTGTGAACATGAAGGATAGAGAACGCATATTTTGAGTCTATGTAAATATCCACACAGACTCCTGTTGTCAACTGAGGTGCTCGAGTCAAAGCAATAAGTTTTACTTTTTGTGCTGAAGTTCCCTGAGGCAGAGGTTCTGCCTTGACAGTGGAGTCCAGAGTGACCATTGCATATCCAGCAAAACATACCTCATCTTTTATAGAACTGCTTCCATCTGTGAAGTACTCTGCATCAGCGTCCTTGAGAGGCTGGTCTGTTAGGTCTGGTCTGCTGGAGAACACTTCATCCACGACCTCAACACATTTGTGATCAGGTTTTCCAGGTCCAATGGGCAGCAAAGTTGCTGGGTTTAGAGTTCTGACGACCTCAATGTGGATACGTGGGTTTTCACGTAACATGCCCTGATATTTGACCATTTTTTCATTAGTCAACCAATAGTGTCCTTTATATTTTAACAAAGTCAAAATTGAATGAGGAACTCTGACAACCAGTTCTTGTCCCATGGCCAGTTTATCAGCTTCCAACACCAGAAGAGCTGTGGCTGCAAGGGCCCATAAACAAGGTGGCCAGCCCTGGGCTACAGAGTCCAGCTGTTTGGACAAATAGGCCACTGGACGGTGCCATGTCCCTAGCATCTGAGTCAAAACTCCTATAGGCACTCCAGACTGATCATGGACATACAGAAAGAAAGGCTTTGTGAGGTCAGGGAGCCATAATCCAGGTGCACAGGTGAGTGCTTATTTAATGTCCTCAAAGGCCTTTTGCTTAGTTGACCCCCATAAAAGAGGATCCCATTCCCCCCCCCCTTTGTGGCTTCATAGAGGGCTTTTGTCATAACTGAAATTTGGGGATCCATACATGTCTGAACCCAGTAGCGCCCAAGAATTCTCTAGTCTGATGGCAGGTTGAAGGGACTGGAATTGAGCAGATCTTCTTTTGAGGCCCAGTTTCTATTATCTGTTCTATTGCTGAGTCAGATGGTAACCAAAGTATTTGTCCTTTTTCTTGATAGATATGAGATTTTACGTCAGAGTCCAGTGCTGTCCCAATGATGGTGTACTCAAGCCCCTGGGAAGAACTGTCATTTAGGGAAGGGAGGCATACATAGAGCATCTGGCGCTTTAAGATGCAGGAATTTTTTTTGTTATCTCCCAGTGCAGAATCTTGGCTGCTAGGATTCTCCAACTCTTAAATCTAATGTAAATCTTAGCAGAGACTGATGACCTGGGACATCATTTGTGTAAAAGGCACCTATGTCAATCTCGCCGTGGGCCGTCTGCCAAGGTTGGAGGGCAGCGGTGCGGTTCTGTGCAGGTCCCAGTGTGGCAGCCACATTGTGCCCACCTAGGTGTTGCTCTTTGAGTGCGTGGCTTTCTCCTCCTGCCAGGTGGGAGCCTGCTCTAATTGTATATAGCAGCTGCCCCACTTGTGCTTTTGTTCAGCATACCTGGGTGCATGGGGCTCTGAGGCCCTTCCAGCTGGTGGCTCAAAGTGTGTGGCTTGGAGCCAGGGTGGCATGTCTTTTGGGAGTGAGCACCCTATGGCCCATTACTGGCTGTTAACATGAACATATTCCTGGTTCATTTGGGGACTTGCAGCAGCTGAGCCCTCCTGAGGCGCTGGGTCTCATGCATCAGATGCAGTTGTGTGTGTCTATGGGACCCCTGCCATATTCGTCAATCATCAACTTCCCAGCAAGTGGGAATCAACTGAAAGGACGGGCTGGGGCCAAAGGCTGGAGGAAAACATTCATTCCTTCTCTGTTCAAGGCTTAGCATGTGAGCATGGCAGTGGGTGCTTGCCCGCCGGGGCCACTGGAGGCTTCCCCTTTTGTCTGGCCATGTTTTTTTTTTTTCCCTTATAAACATTTGGACCATTGGCTTTGTTCTAGTGAGACCCCCCCTTTGAGTGACCTCTGGGTTTGTGGTGAGGGCCGCTGTAAGGAGATCCATCCTCCTCTTCATCTTTCTGGTCTGCCTGTCTTTGAGTCTCTGGATCTCGATTGATGAAAACTGCGGTGGCCACCTCAGTCAGCTCACTGGCACACTTCTCAGTAAAGCCCTCTAGGATTGTAATTTTTGGCAAATGGCTCTCTGAGCCTGTCCCACAAAGGCTGCATTCATCACCTGTTGCTTGAGCCTGTGCATTTCTTCACTGACAAACTTGCACTGTGGCTGCTACACTTGTATGTGCCCTTCCTTCCCCAGGCACCTCTGGGCAGAGAGAGGGGCGGCAGCAGCGGTGGCCTGGACATTTAGCTCTGAGTCAGTTGGGCACATTTCTTTTTTTTTTTTTATTGTTGGTTGTTCAAAACATTACATAGTTCTTGATATATCATCTTTCACACTTTGCTTCAAGTGGGTTATGAACTCCCATTTTTAGCCCATATACAGATTGCAGAATCACATCAATTACACATCCATTGATTTACATATTGCCATACTAGTGCCTGTCATGTTCTGCTACCTTTCCTATCCTCTACTATCCCCCCTCCCCTCCCCTCCCCACCCCTCTTCTCTCTCTACCCCCTCTACTGACCTTCATTTCTCCCCCTTGTATTATTTTTCCCTTTCCCCTCATTTCCTCTTGTATGTTCTTTTGTATAACCCTGAGGGTCTCCTTCCATTTCCATGCAATTTCCCTTTTCTCTCCCTTTCCCTCCCACCTCTCATCTCTGTTTAATGTTAATCTTCTTCTCATGCTCTTCGTCCCTACTCTGTTCTTAGTTACTCTCCTTATATCAAAGAAGACATTTGGCATTTGTTTTTTTAGGGATTGGCTAGCTTCACTTAGCATAATCTGCTCTAGTGCCATCCATTTCCCTGCAAATTCTATGATTTTGTCATTTTTTAATGCAGAGTAATACTCCATTGTGTATAAATGCCACATTTTTTTAATCCATTCGTCTATTGAAGGGCATCTGGGTTGGTTCCACAGTCTTGCTATTGTGAATTGAGCTGCTATGAACATCGATGTAGCAGTGTCCCTGTAGCATGCTCTTTGTAGGTCTTTAGGGAATAGACCAAGAAGGGGAATAGCTGGGTCAAATGGTGGCTCCATTCCCAGCTTTCCAAGAAATCTCCATACTGCTTTCCAAATTGGCTGCACCAATTTGCAGTCCCACCAGCAATGTACAAGTGTACCCTTTTCCCCACATCCTCGCCAGCACTTGTTGTTGTTTGACTTCATAATGGCTGCCAATCTAACTGGAGTGAGATGGTATCTTAGGGTGGTTTTGATTTGCATTTCTCTGACTGCTAGAGATGGTGAGCATTTTTTCATGTACTTGTTGATTGATTGTATGTCCTCCTCTGAGAAGTGTCTGTTCAGGTCCTTGGCCCATTTGTTGATTGGGTTGTTTGTTCTCTTATTGTCTAATTTTTTGAGTTCTTTGTATACTCTGGATATTAGGGCTCTATCTGAAGTGTGAGGAGTAAAGATTTGTTCCCAGGATGTAGGCTCTCTATTTACCTCTCTTATTGTTTCTTTAGCTGAGAAAAAACTTTTTAGTTTGAGTAAGTCCCATTTGTTGATTCTACTTATTAACTTTTGTGCTATGGGTGTCCTATTGAGGAATTTGGAGCCCGACCCCACAGTATGTAGATCGTAGCCAACTTTTTCTTCTATCAGATGGCGTGTCTCTGATTTGATATCAAGCTCCTTGATCCATTTTGAATTAACTTCTGTGCATGGCGAGAGAAAGGGATTCAGTTTCATTTTGTTGCATATGGATTTCCAGTTTTCCCAGCACCATTTGTTGAAGATGCTATCCTTCCTCCATTGCATGCTTTTAGCCCCTTTATCAAATATAAGATAGTTGTAGTTTTGTGGATTGGTTTCTGTGTCCTCTATTCTGTACCATTGGTCCACCCGCCTGTTTTGGTACCAGTACCATGCTGTTTTTGTTACTATTGCTCTGTAGTATAGTTTGAAGTCTGGTATCGCTATACCGCCTGATTCACACTTCCTGCTTAGCAATGTTTTTGCTATTCTAGGTCTTTTATTTTTCCATATGAATTTCATGATTGCTTTCTCTATTTCTACAAGAAATGCCTTTGGGATTTTGATTGGCATTGCATTAAACCTATAGAGAACTTTTGGTAATATCGCCATTTTGATGATGTTAGTTCTGCCTATCCATGAACAGGGTATATTTTTCCATCTTCTAAGATCTTCTTGTATTTCTCTCTTTAGGGTTCTGTAGTTTTCATTGTATAAGTCTTTCACCTCTTTTGTTAGGTTGATTCCCAAGTATTTTATTTTTTTTGAGGATATTGTGAATGGAGTGGTTGTCCTCATTTCCATTTCAGAGGATTTGTCGCTGATATACAGGAATGCCTTTGATTTATGCGTGTTGATTTTATATCCTGCCACTTTGCTGAATTCATTTATTAGCTCTAATACTTTCTTTGTAGAGCCTTTTGGGTCTGCTAGGTATAGAATCATATCAT
The DNA here is from genome assembly GCF_021218885.2 of Marmota monax. NCBI lineage: Eukaryota > Metazoa > Chordata > Mammalia > Rodentia > Sciuridae > Marmota > Marmota monax. The sequence goes on along the minus strand of NW_026694438.1, from coordinate 38,785 downwards.
CTGCAAATAGTGATAATTTAAGTTCTTCTTTTCCTATTTTGATGCCTTTAATTTCTTTCGTCTGTCTAATTGCTCTGGCCAGTGTTTCGAGAACTATGTTGAACAGAAGTGGTGAGAGAGGGCATCCCTGTCTTGTTCCAGATTTTAGAGGGAATGCCTTCAATTTTTCTCCATTCAGAATGATGCTAGCCTGAGGCTTAGCATAGATTGCTTTTACAATATTGAGGTATGTTCCTGTTATCCCTAGTTTTTCTAGAGTTTTGAACATAAAGGGATGCTGTACTTTCTCGAATGCTTTTTCCGCATCTATCGAGATGATCATATGGTTCTTATTTTTAAGTCTATTGATGTGGTGAATAACATTTATTGATTTCCGTATATTGAACCAGCCTTGCATCCCAGGGATGAATCCTACTTGATCATGGTGCACAATTTTTTTGATATGTTTTTGTATCCGATTCGCCAGAATTTTATTGAGGATTTTTGCATCTAGGTTCATTAGACATATTGGTCTGTAGTTTTCTTTCTTTGAAGTGTCTTTGTCTGGTTTAGGTATCAGGGTGATGTTGGCCTCGTAGAATGAATTTGGAAGTTCTCCCTCCTTTTCTATTTCCTGAAGTAGCTTGAAAAGTATTGGTATTAGTTCCTCTTTAAAGGTTTTGTAAAATTCTGCTGTATACCCATCCGGTCCTGGACTTTTCTTAGTTGATAGTCTTTTGATGGTTTCTTCTATTTCCTCGATTGATATTGGTCTGTTTAGGTTGTCTATATCCTCCTGACTCAATCTGGGCAGATCATATGACTTCAGAAATTTATCGATGCCTTCACTATCTTCTAATTTATTGGAGTATAAGGATTCAAAATAATTTTTGATTATCTTCTGTATTTCTGAAGTGTCTGTTGTGATATTGCCTTTTTCATCCCGTATGCTAGTAATTTGAGTTCTCTCTCTTCTTCTCTTCGCTAGCATGGCTAAGGGTCTGTCGATTTTGTTTATTTTTTCAAAGAACCAACTTTTAGTTTTGTCAATTTTTTCAATTGTTTCTTTTGTTTCGATTTCATTAATTTCAGCTCTGATTTTAATTATTTCTTGCCTTCTACTTCTTTTGCTGTTGTTTTGCTCTTCTTTTTCTAGGATTTTGAGATGAAGCATGAGATCATTTATTTGTTGGTTTTTTTCTTTTTTTAAGGAATGAACTCCAAGCAATGAATTTTCCTCTTAGAACTGCTTTCAATGTGTCCCACAGATTCCGAAATGTTGTGTCTGTGTTTTCATTAATCTCTAAGAATTTTTTAATTTCCTCCTTGATGTCTTCTATAACCCATTGATCATTCAGTAACCTATTGTTCATTCTCCAAGTGATGTATGCTTTTTCTTTCCTTCTTTTATCGTTGATTTTCAGTTTCATTCCATTATGATCAGATAGGATGCATGGTATTATCTCTACTCCTTTATATTGTCTAAGAGTTGCCCTGTGACATAATATATGATCTATTTTTGAGAAGGATCCATGTGCTGCTGAGAAAAAAGTGTAACTGCTTGATGTTGGGTGGTATATTCTATATATGTCAATTAAGTCTAGGTTATTAATTGTGTTATTGAGTTCTATAGTTTCCTTATTCAACTTTTGTTTGGAAGATCTGTCCATTGGTGAGAGAGGTGTGTTGAAGTCTCCCATGAGTATTGTATGGTGGTCTATTAGACTCTTGAACTTGAGAAGAGTTTGTTTGATGAACATAGCTGCACCATTGTTTGGGGCATATATATTTATGATTGTTATGTCTTGTTGGTGTATGGTTCCCTTAAGCAGTATGTAGTGTCCCTCTTTATCCCTTTTGATTAACTTTGGCTTGAAATCTATTTTATTTGATATGAGTATGGACACTCCTGCTTGTTTCCAAAGTCCATATGAGTGATATGATTTTTCCCAACCTTTCACCTTCAGCCTATGTATGTCTTTTCCTATCAAATGCGTCTCCTGTAGGCAGCATATTGTTGGGTCTTGTTTTGTGATCCATTCTACTAGCCTGTGTCTCTTAATTGGTGAGTTTAAGCCATTAACATTTAGGGTTATTATTGAGATATGGGTTGTTGTTCCAGCCATATTTGTTTATTTATGTTACTAAACATGGTTTGTTTTCCTCTTTGATTATTCCCCCCCCCCTTTACTGTCCTACATCCCACTGTTGGTTTTCATTGTTATTTTCCATTTCCTCTTCCTGTAATGTTTTGCCGAGGATGTTTTGAAGAGATGGTTTTCTAGCTGCATATTCTTTTAACTTTTGTTTGTCGTGGAAGGTTTTAATTTCATCTTCCATCCTGAAGCTTAATTTCACTGGAAACACAATTCTTGGTTGGAACCCATTTTCTTTCAGTGTTTGAAATATGTTATTCCAGGATCTTCTGGCTTTCAGAGTCTGTGTTGAAAGATCAGCTGTTATCCTGATTGGCTTGCCCCTAAATGTAATCTGCTTCCTTTCTCTTGTAGCTTTTAAAATTCTCTCCTTATTCTGTATGTTGGGCATATTCATTATAATGTGTCTAGGTGTGGATCTCTTATAATTTTGCACATTCGGCGTCCTGTAGGCTTCTAGAATTTGGGATTCTGTCTCATTCTTCAAGTCTGGGAAGTTTTCTCGTATTATTTCATTGAATAAATTGCTCATTCCTTTGGTATGGAGTTCTATACCTTCCTGTATCCCAATGACTCTTAAGTTTGGTCTCTTAATGTTATCCCATATTTCTTGGATGTTCTGCTCATGGTTTCTTAACAGTCTTGCTGAGCTGTCTATGTTCTTTTCAAGTTGAAATACTTTGTCTTCATTGTCTGATGTTCTATCTTCTAAGTGTTCTACTCTGCTGGTAGTACTCTCAATTGAGTTTTTAAGTTGGTTTATTGCTTCCTGCATTTCTAGGATTTCTGTTTGTTTGTTTTTTATAACCTCTATCTCCCTGTATATTTGATCCTTTGCTTCCTGGATTTGTTTGTGCAATTCCTTGTCGAAGTGATCTTTCATTGTCTGATTTTGCTGTCTAATTTCTTCCTTGATACTCCAGATCATCTGAAGCATATATATCCTGAATTCTTTATCTGACATTCCATCTGCTGCAGCTGTTACCTCTTCTAAAGTTGAGTTGACCTGCATTGCTTGTAGTCCTTTCTTTCCTTGTCTTTTCATACTGCTTGCGTTTCTTTCTTCTTGGTGAAACTGTTGTGTTTTTGAAATTTCCCCCCCCCCTATATATTTATATTGCTCTTGTATAGTTGAAAAGTCTCCCTTGCAGGTGCGGGCGGGGGCTCTGCTCTGCCCCTCCTCCAATTGGTGTGAGGTGTCTACCACCCCCGTGGACCCCTGGGCCTGATCCGCCGTTCTGTCGCAGGTCTGCCTACCTTGCAGGTGGGGGCGAAGGCTCTGCCCTGCCCCTCCTACCACCCCTGGGGACAGCTAGGCCTGATCTGCAGGTTGGTCGCAGGTCTGCCCACCTTGCGGGCACGGGTGTCAGTTCCGCTCCGCCCCCACTCCAATTGGGGTCACTTGACCACCACACAGGCGGGCCGCTGGGCCTGATCTGGGCGCGGGCGAAGGCTCTGCTCTGCCCCTACTCCAGTTGGGGTGAAGTGTGTACCATGCTGTCAGGCCACTGGGCCTAATCCACCGGTCTGTTGCAGGTCTGCTTACCTTGCCGGCACGGGCGGTGGCTCTGCCCTGCCCCTCCTACCATGCCTGCAGACCGCTGGGCCTGATCTGCAGGTTGGTCGCAGGTCTGCCTACCTTGCGGGCGCGGGCGGCGGCCCCGCTCCTCCCCTCTGGCTCGACGACAAAGCGAGAGAGACTCAGGTATCTGTGACTCACCCTCCCTACCAGGGGACCAACTGTTTCCGTCGCAGCTGGCACCGATGAAGTTTTCTCCTCGGCCGCTCTCCAATGACATCAGATCTCTGCCATGCTGGCATCCCCTGTTCTATGGCTGAATCCCATTTTCTTCTCTTCCAATAGGCGGAGCTGTGCCCTCTGAGCTGAGCTTCTGCCCTCTATGTGCTGACAGAAATCCCTGTACGGTGGCTCCTGGGAGTCTCTCAATCCTGTTAGTCCAGAGCCCTTTCACTTATCCGGCCCCTCCCCCTGTTCCTCCTCCCAGCCAGCCAGCCAGGTCCTGTTCACCAGAGGCGGTTCCCCAAGGATCTGATTACAATTGCAGCCCCACCGCGTGTCCTATATCCCGAACGATGAACACCCTCTCTGTCATTCAATTAAGCCCCAGTGCTGTGGTGGGGTGATCTGGGAACCAACAGTTTAATTTTTCCGGACCCCTTTGGTGGGCACGCCCCCAGAAACTGGCGGCTAAGATCTTGGGTGTCGCCGCTGGTGTTAAGGGGAGGTGGGGATCTGGAATCCCCTCTGCTTCCCTACAGACACGCCCCCGGTGGTTTCCTGGCTGCTTGTATCTGGAGGGGGTGGGAGTCACACACCTGCTAATGTGGATTCCGCTGGGAAGGAATTCTGTCGGCGGAACTCTGGTGATGTCACCACTCTGCTATGGCGGGCCCCAGGCTCCTTGCCGGAGTGTCCGAAGGGAGGGGTGGGACTGGTCTTTCTCTGGTTGGTTTCAGCTCCCGGTTTGCTATTTCATGAAGGCTTGGCGAGAGACCTCTTCCTAGAGTCCCTGCACCGCTCCTGCTGCGCTGCGCCTCGGAGGCTATCCGCCCTGACGCGGGGGCCGCGCGCAGGCAGCCGACAGTCGCCAAGTCGCGCGGGCAGCGGCTGGCGGGTCTGGACCTCTGCGCTGCGTGGCGGAGATTCACTCGTCTAGCGCAGACTGTCACCTCCAAAAATCCTTCCAATTCCCAGCCGGTCTCTCTTTAGTGGAATTTTGCTAGGAGTTTCTCAGCAGGTCGAATCTAAGCGTATCCATGCATCTCTCTGACCCCGTTGTTGAGGAGGTACTGAAAGCACTGCCTCCCCTCTCGCCGCCATGTTCTCTACCTCCTGGGCACATTTCTTTTGATCATTGCTGCCAGTTTCATAGGGCAGAGGGGCCTTAGGCAGATGTGGGGCCGAGAGAAATGTTCAGGGCTATCAAGAGTGCAAGAGGGAGATGCTGGAGCAGCAGGAGGCTTATCTCGGCTCTGTTTGTCTGCAGATGCGCTTGGCTTAGGCTAGGGCTCAGGGCTGGCTCTGATTCCTTCTAACTCTTGGGCACAGACAGTGTGTTTTGTTCTCTTTTTTTTCTATTCTTTCAGACTTCTTAGGAGGGTTTCTTGACATCTCTCTATCTTTAGCCCTTCTTCTTTGTTGGGGCCCCATCCTAGGTCTGGATAATGGGCTGCATCAGATCAGTCATGGCCCAGGATTTCTCCGTGTAGGAGGGAGTATGATTTTTCCAGCTTATGAGCTCAATGGTGGAGAAAGGCTGGCACACAAAACTGCCTTGTCTCCCTCAGGCGTTTCCCTCTGGTCAATATGGGCAGGTCCTTTAGTCCCTTGCAGGGGCAACTGGAGAGTTTTCATCTGAGTTGTGGCTCTGGTCTTGGGACAAATCTCTCACCTTCATCTTTGGAGGTGAAAGAGTCTTTGGTCCTAGGAAGCCTTTGGCTCTGAGGACATCACAGAAGAAGGAGTAGCCAATATTGGGGGGCCTTCATTTGTTGCCTCTGAGGACAAGGGGGCTGAGGGGACAGTCTGTTGTCCCTGTGGTCTTGGCAAAGTTGGGTAGAGTTGCACATACGGGGGTGGGTCCTCTTCTGGCTCACGGGGAAAACTGTTTCCTTTCCTGTCTTTCTTAGTCAGGTTTTCTGTTTAGCTGCTTTCCGCTGGGTCTTAGAGACCATTATGCTCCTGGCTAACATCAGCTTGGTCTGTCCATTTAGACAGGCTCTAAACCAAGGGGGCTGTTTCTGTATCATCTCTTGTCAGCAATCAATGTAAGAGAAATGGTTCAGGGACTCCAACAACAATCAAATAAACCTCAGCAATGACTCTCTCATCTAAAGATCCTTCTGGTGGCCATCCCATATCTTGGGTGAGCCACTCTAATTCACAGAGTATGCAACCTTTGTGGAGTGAGTCTCACTCCAGTTACCAGGAAAACCTTCCTAAAGGTTAGTGTGCCTCCCATGTTCCACCCTACATCGGTGTCGCACACTTAGAACAAAACACACTTAGGACAAGACTTGCTTCGTCCATCTCCGGCCACTCCCCTCGCAGGGACTTAGGGCCCTCTTAGCCTTGCGGGTCGTTATCAACCCCCGACCTGGAGCTTTCACCTAGAGGTTGGTTGGTGAAATTCCACCATTGACTGTACGAGGTACCACAGAACCGCGGATCAGGACTCTGCACTCGCTTAAGCCCTCGGGTTGGGTCGGGTCGGAACCCTTCCCTTTGTCCGTCTCATTCACACACTTTCACACAGACATGGCCAGGACAGGATTTCTATACCGCCCACATTCCAACAATTCCAAACCAAACAAAAAGGGAGTCATGGTTTCCCCTCTGCTCGCTGACCCCGAACAGAGGCTACTCGGGCGACTCCCCGGGGTCCCTTTCAGCTCCAACCACTTTGGAGGGTACTCGGGACAGAGGTTGACCAAGCCTCTCTTCCACCCGCTTAGGCCTCGAAGGGGAAGTCAGGTGGGCTGCAAAACCAAATGGACCCGGGTCCTACCTGTTCAGATGGGCGGTGCTCCAAAACCCTAATTCTGGTTCCTGCTGCCTGTGGGTTCTGTTGTGCTCCGGGGTGGCGGCCCCAGGACGCTGGGTGAGTCGATCCTCCTTCAGGCCAAGAGTGGCCTGGGCGCACCAAGGGGACCATGTCCCCCATCGCCCCAGGGAAGCTGGTCCCCGGAGACAAGAGAGGCAGAATAGCCTTCCTTACCTCCTCTGTCCCATCTAGGTCGCCAAATATGTTGTAGGGACAAAGGAGGCGAGGCACCGAAGATAGCAGGGAACAGTTTTATTTGGCTGCAGCCAGGTTCAGAGGGTACAGCCTTTGCTGTAATCAATCAATCCCCTGAACCCTGAGTTCAGGGAGTTTCAGAGTTTTATACCCAGCATGTAAGGGGAGGGGCTCAGAAGTTCACAGTCTGCAGAAGTGCACATATAAGCAGCTTTTTCTTTCACTGTTCTGGGAATGTTAACTCTTCAAGGACAACACCTGAGGAGGGGAGAGCTTCTTCTCCCCTTTCTTTCCTCCCCCTGCCAGCTGTTACCATGGAGCCCAGTTGTAACTTATCTTAAAAATGTAGACATCTCTGTGAAGCCCAGCTCAAGGCCAGAGACCTTGTTTGCACATTTCTTCAAAGTACTATACTGGATACGTTTGTGAAAACTAGTAAGGGGGTGTCCAGCACCTGGAGTGCTGGTATCTTCTCGGCCAGTGGCCAAGTAAACAGGGTGATATGAAAATAAGAAGTTTATCTACAATGGGCTCTTTTGCTGACAGTCCTAAATTCAGCCATGGTGAAGAGGGATTTTCTGTGGAGAAAGGGGGTGCCACTTCAAGCACAGGGCTCTCCAAGCCTGGCCCAGGTTGGGGATTCACACTGACCTGCCAATGTGAAGAGGCGTCTGAGAAATCTACGCGAGGGATGTGGCTAGAAGTGGCCAGAGACAGCGATTGCTCACCCCTTTTCCTCCCCCCACCAATGTGTGTGATTGCTGTCTTCCAGGGGGAGGAAATGCTTGGCAAACAGAGTAAGCTTCCCCCCCCCTCGCCCTGCAGAGTGTATGACAAAAAATATCAAAAAGGGATATTCTGGAGACTATGGAGTTAAGTTGACCTTCTGTGAAATATATTGGCCCTGATTCAGAGGAGGTTGGCCTGCCAAGGAGTCATGAGATAAAAACCTAGTTAGCAAGGTGTTTAGGGTCATTGTAGGGGACCCTGGCCAGCCTGACACTTCCCTAACATTGACTGTTGGCAAGACGTGGTCCTCCCATGGCCACGTTGGCAGAGGGCACGTCTGGAAGAGAAGTAAAATATTATGAGGGGCCGGGTGATGTCTCCCTCACAATGCTGACCAGAACCCAAGATGCCCATTCTATCTGGGGAGCCCAAGGAAATCCCCCACCTTATGCACCAGCATATATGCCCCACTGCCACCATCACTGCCTGCAATTACTGCAGCCAGAAATTCCCTAGAGGCTGCTCACACCACTGAGGCCACTTCTCCCACAGAAGCCACCCGAAATGGCCCTCACCATAGCCATCTAGTAGCCTCCAGTTTTAACCCTGTATACTGTGGCCAGAGACTGCCAGGACGTCCCAGCTTACACCACCCCCCACTTCCCAATACACAACAAGGTGCCCTGCAGATGCCACAGAGAGAAACCCAGGGTCCCATCTACTATGATCAAGACAGGCATGTGCAAGGGGGACAACGTACCTTCATATAGCAGCCTCTTACCGCTGCTAATCTCCTGAATTGGAAAAACCATACCCCCTCCTTCACTGAGAAGCCTCGGGCTATGATTGATCTAATGCAATCCATCATTCAGATTTATAAGCCCTCTTGGACCGATTGCCACCCGCTACTGCTGACTCTCTAACGCTGAAGAACACCAGCAGATTACCCAGGCTGTGTTAAAGTGGTTGGAGGAACATGCCCTCAGGAACCGCAAATGCCCAGGCTTATGCCCAGAGTCAAATCCACGAGAAAGGGTCCCATCCCTAATGATGACCATGGATTTCAGATCCTTGCAAGTTATTGAGACGCTCTTTTGAGTGGCAGGGAGGAAGGAGGAAGGATGGCCACAAACATGAGCAAGACCTCAGAAGTGCTACTGAAGAGAGACCAAGTGAATTCTGTGAGAGGCTATGCAAAGTGTTCTGCCTTTACACCCCCTTAGACCTAGAATCAACTTAGAATGATGTAATAGTTAATGCAGCAGAAGTTAAAGGGATTCGCTGGAATGAATGCCAGCCAACTATTGGAGGTTACAACGAAAGTATTCATCAACTGAAACCAAGAGGCCCTGGCATGAGGCAGGCTGGAGAACGAAGAGGAAGGTAGATCTGTTTGCAATGCCCCAGTGGAATAGTCGGGCACTCGAGGAAAGGTGTCCTGTGGGTCTGGAGCCAAGGCCAAAGAAGGACCACCTCGCCCAGAGATGAGCTTAAGATGGAACCAGTGTGCTCAATGCCATCAAAGAGCTCACTGGAAGAAGGAGTGCTCCCAACAGTCAGAGGATTATCACCCAGTCCCCAGATGATGGAGGGGAGGCCGAGTGGTTCAAGGACAGGACCAATCACCCTGGTGACTGTATGAAGCCCCTGAGGGTGATTTTGTTGGATTGGCCAGCACAGGAAACTCTGAGGACAAATAGGACAGACTGGGCTCCATTTTATGTGGCCCCCGGGAGACTATCTATGATCCCAATGACAGTGGAAGCCCGCCCAGGAGCTTCATGGCCCACACTGGTGCAGAAAGCTCTGCGGTGCTCCAACCCGTGGGCCCTCTCCCGAAGTGACAATCCTCTATTGTGGAAGCCACAGGTAGCCAAGCTCATCACCCTCTTCACTGCCTGGATAATGCAGTTTAGGTGGCCATGAAGTTATTCACGAATTCCTGTGCCTCCCTGGCTGCCCTACGCCTTTAATGGGTTGAGACCTTTGGAAAAACTGCAGGCACAGAACACTTTCCACTCTCACGGCCAAGCCACCCTGACCCCAGGAAGGACAGCAGCAAAAATCCTGCCTCTCACGGTCCCCCAAGCAGAACAGTGGTGCCTCTACAGTCTTGTAGAAAGGCCACAATGGGGACCTGAGCTTCCTTTCAAGGTGTCTGAGATGTGAGCTGAAGATAATCCTCCTGGACCAGCCCAAAACATACTCCCCAAGGTAGTAGAATTAAAGACAAGGGCTGGACCTATCCATCAAAAACAATATTTCCTTCCTCCCAAGGCACAGATTGGGATCCAGAGGCACCCAGAGAGACTTCTCAAGTGTGGAATCCTCTGGCCCTGACAATCATCCTGAAGCACAACTCTCTTGCCAGTCCACACAATGTCAACTCGGCCCAGAGAGAAAAACAGTCCAGTTCAATCATGGTTCTGCAAACCCGGCGCCAGTTCTGGGAGTTCCTTGGGTCTGGAGGTCTCTGTAGAATCTAGATACCTAACTTCTCTATCTTGGCAAAACCTCTTTATGAAGCCAGAAAGGTGAAAGAGTGAGAATTTTTATTACAGGAATGAGCCCAAAAGAAGGCCTTTGAGGAAATCAGTGAGCTCTCACCAATGCAGCACCCAGCTTGGGAATCCCAGACGTGCCTAAGCTTTTCTTCTTGTACATACATGAGCACACTGTCATTGCAGTGCGTGTCCTGACCCAAATGCTGGGGTGATGGCATTGGCCAGTGGCTTACGTCTCCAAGCTCTTTGACTCTGTCACTCAAGGTTGGCCACTCTGCCTAGAGCACTTGCAGCCATGGGCCTCTTGGCATCAGAGGCTGACAAACAGACTATGGGACAGGAATCCACAGTCTGGGTGCCACACTGAGTTCTGATATTAATGGAGTATAAAGGACAATATTGGCTGACTAATGCCTGTATGGCCAGACGTCAGGGAATGCTGCAGGAAAATCCACACATCCACCTAGAAGCTGTGTAGACTCAAAACCCCACAACCCTACTCTCTGTCCGGCCAGGTCAACTGGATCATGACAGCAGCAAGCTCATGGTTGAGGTATTTTCCAGCCAACTTATGAGACCAGCCTCCCAAAGACCCCAATGCTGAGTACTTCACTGATGGTGCCAGTTTTGTGGAAGAAGGAGAACTCCCTGCTGGGTACTCCATGGTGACCCTAAATTCCACCATTGAGGTGAAACCTCTGCCAAAAGGAACCCCATCAGGCTGACCCGAGCCCTTTAACTGGCAGCAGGAATATGTGTCAATATATAGACAGACTCGAAATATGCCCTCACTACCCTCCATGTGCATGGAGCATTATATAAAGAAAAGGACCTAATCAGAACAGGAGGCTAAAGCATAAAGTAAAACAAAGAAATCCTGGAACTGTTAGATGCTGTATGGGCTCCTGAAAAAGGTGGCAGTCATACAATGTCAGGAACATCATGGGGAAACTCTATGGTCATTCTGGGACATCATAATGGAGACCAAGAGGCCAAGTTCCTGGCCTCCAAGGAGACCACAGAACAAACCGCCATGACTGCCACCCTATTCCCTAGTCCATTGGTAGAATGGGAAACCAATCAGTCACAACATGAGAACATCTGGTTTCAAACCAAAGATGGAAGTTACCACCTGGGAAGATGGTGTAGATTTGAAGATGGCCAAACAGCAATTACCAGGCCCAAGCCCCAGCCTTTGTCAAGCAGTTCCACCAGGAGACCCACATTTGCCAAACAGGTCTAGAGGCCACATTGGTTTGACATCTCCACATTCTCTGGCTCTCCAGCATAGCCTGAGCAGTGTTGCAAACAATGTAAAATATTTACCTGGAATAACCCTGCCAGGGACCAAAGTTCCCCCCTGGGGTGCAACATGTTGGAGGGCCCCCATTTGAAGATATATTTATGGACCTCGCTGAGCTCCCCTGGGTCTGTGCTATAAATATTTGCTTGTCTTTGTGTGCACTTCCTCAGGCTGGATAGAGGTCTTCCCTAGTCACACAGAGAGGGCATGTGAGGTGGCCTGGTCTCTCCTAAAGGAAATCACTCCTTGATTTGGAATCCCCATCACCATGGGATCAGAAAATGGGCCATCATTCATGGCTGACATGGAGCGATTGTTGGCAAAGAGGTTGAAGATCACCTGGAAGTTACATCCTGCCTACCATTCCAGCTTCTCTGGGAAGGTGGAGTGAATGATCCCAACTCTAAAGTTACAATAATGCAAACGGTGTCATGAAAACCCACCTACACTGGGACCAGGTGTTGACAATTGCTTTGTTAAGAATGAGGTCTAAACCTACTAGACAGTTTTTCCCCCTTATGAGATTCTTTGTGGACACGCTCCTCCCATCATGAGAGGCACACGAGGAGATCTAAAGAAATTGGGCAACATTACTCTGAGACAGCAGTGTCCCCAGCCCTGACCATTGTACACCATTGGGCTAGGGAACTGCTACCTGTGAGCCTGAGCGCTGATGCCCATCTCTTCAAACCAGGAGATGCTATTCGGGTAAAGGAATGGAATGTCCAGCCACTAAAGCCCCTTTGGAGGGGGTCTGTTCACTGTCATTTTATCACCCCTACTGCAGTGAAGGTGGCTGAGGTGGTCTCCTGGATTCATCAAAGCAGGGTGTAACCAGCTTCTTAGGGTTGGGAGTGCGTTCCTGATCCAGCTCTACCATGCAAGTTAACCATCCAAAACAAGCCAGCTGCATCCTGGGAACCTCTGAGGACACAGCTCTGCTTTGGTCACTCCGGAAGCTGACTATTCTATGCAAGGCAGAAGATGGAGGAATCGACTGCCTGCCAGGATAAATAAACTATTGATATTTCCCATATTGGCCTTTGCACTGTAAATGTTTGGCACTGCCACCCCTTACCCCTCTCTGTTGCACAGTCTTAGCCTTAATTTTTTCCATAGGATTAGCAGAGACTGCTCTGGCTGACTGGAACTGCATTGGAAAGTTTTAGTAGTCTTTTACCTTCTTTTGATAGGATGTTTCATTGCTATTGGCTGTGTCTGATCCAGCTCCCATCAAGCCCCTCATCCCGTGATGCATGGTTTTGCATGACTCAGTCAGGCAAGGTATAGCCACAACCCTACTATCTATATCTATCTATCTCTGTATCTGTATCTATCTATATCTATTTCTCTCTCTCTCTCTCTCTCTCTCTCTCTCTCTCACTATATATATATATATATATATATATATATATATATATATATATATATATAAAATGCCCATTTATCTTGCCAGGGAATGGTCTCAGGGGTGTTAGACATAATAAACCACCTCTTCTTTTTGCCAACAGGGAGCTCAATATACTTGGTTTGACCCTCAGAATTCCCCAACTGAGGAGTGGCTGGAAGTCCAAAGCTCGCAGATGGCGATTTGGAATAGAATACATTGATTTACAAAGTTCAGTTCACTAATCTAAAGTAACAGTGTCAGTACCTTTTGATGCATGTGGGGTCATTAACAAAACTTGGGCAATTGCTGTGACCAACCATACGTCTACCACATAACGTGGAGGCTTATCTGGGGAAAGGAGGTACAGGCTCAATGACAATTATATGTGCAAAAGAGCCTGTGGTCCATGTGTATTGATTATGCTGGGATTTTGGTTTTCTTTTTTTTTTTTTTGTCCCCCTTGGAGTTGTGTTACATGGGCCACTTTTCAGAGTAAGAGCAAAACTACCCTCCTTCAAAACGCTCTTACCGCAACCAACTGTAAACTGGAAGGAAGCCTGTAGCCCTGTCAATTTTGCTATTCTTGTTTTTAAGGCAGCCTATAGCCAGGCACATTTCTATGATCCCTTATGAGTGGCCTTTTATTTAGAAAGTCTGGTGGAAATTAGTAGGGCTTAGGCTTGGCTAAATGATAGATTCTTATGGGGGAGCTAGGTGTGTATTCATTTCACTGTTCTTGACCCTGAAGGCTCCGATGGAAACCAGGGCACCAGGTTGGTATACGTACAGCTAGAGGAGGCACTGGCGCAGGAACCATTCTACACTTCCAGTGGGTCACAGCTTCGCTTTAGTCTTCCTCCCACCATTCTTTCATTCCTTTTATGAGAAAATGGAGGAAAGCCTGCCTCCTATCACCATAATGACCAGAAACCTGTTCCTAACCTTGGCAGAGACTACAGTTCAATCTCTGAATGTCTCTTTTTGCTATGTGTGTGGAGGAACTAATATGGGGGATCAGTGGCCACGTCTAGCTCCATCAGCTTTCCATGGCCCCTCTCCATGAGCCCTATAGTGGAACCATGTTTCCCATTCAACTATTGGTGATTGGTTCCTCACAACTTCATTACTGGAAAATATTGTCTTGCCCAAGAGGGAAACAGTTTAACATTTCAGTTGGGACCTTAACATATCTGGGCCAAAATATTCTATAATGTAATTACCCAGAAAAACCAATGGTGAGAATCCTAAAATCACACAAAACCACATCTCAACCTCCTGTCAAATTTCTCTAACCTCAAACTTGCCTGGGAAAATGCTGCCTTAGAAATCAAATGGCAAGCCCAAGGTGGACTCTACTGGATATGTGGAAGGGCCACCTATGCTTAAAGCTCACAGATGGCGACTTGGAACAAGATCCATTGATTTATGAAGTTCAGTCCCAATCCCAGTCTGACTCTTGTATACTGTGGACAATTCGCCCTCCTTTTTCCTCCTTCCACTAACCAGCAGGGAGCACTTGGGAGTCCCAGTATAGGAAGACCAAGGGGTCCAAAGAGAGCTGCCACAAGCCCTGGCATTTGGTGACAGGAAAGATGACGGGTGGCCCCTGAGTGGATAATTCACTATTATGGTCCAGCCACCTCTGCAGAGGATGTGTCCCAGAGCAACCAAACTCCCATCTACATATTACATCACATCATTAGGCTGTAGGCTGTGGTTGAAATGATAACTAATGAGACTGCCCAAGCCTGCAATTTACTGGCCACACAGAGTACTCAAATGCACAATGCTATCTATCAAAACCGCTTGGCTTTAGACTACTTGCCTGCTTCTGAAGGTGGAGTATGTGGGAAGTTTAAGCTGAGCAACTGTTGCTTACAAATTGAGAAGCAGGCAAGGTCATAGAAGAAATTACAGACTGGATGAGAAAGATCACCCATGGTCTGGTCCAGACCTGAAAGTTTGGAAACCTGGAGAATTATTTGGAGGAAGGTTTTCAACTTTTGTGGGATTCAAAACTTATAAGTGTTGTGGTTTTAATGTTCGAGGCCTGCCTAATCCTATCCTGCCTGCTACCCTGGGTTATAAGGTCTGTCCCCAGTCTAAAGGAGGCTGTGTTTGAAAGAAAAATGGCTGCATGTGTAATGATGTTACGGAAATAGAAGCCATTAAATCAGGATGATGCTCTTTGACCCTGAAGGAATTCGAACATCAAAGGTAGTAAGAGCTCGCCCAGAAGAGAGAGAAAGGCCAGGAGATGCACTCAATATCTATGTGCACCTGCGCCACCAACATGCGCCACCAAAGTAAAGAAATGGAGACACAGCACACTCTGTGCATAGGCGCAACTCTGCCGTCATCTTGATGTGCATGACACTGTCACAACTATGTTACAACTTTATACTACAGAGTGCCCATTCAAGATGTATGTGATCACATAGGGAAGACAAAGGAACTAGCATGTAACAGGGGGTATATAAGAAAACACGCCAGTGTGCTCGGGGCTCAGACTCTGGGTACCAAACAGCTGAGCCAGTGCCAGTACTAATAAATGCTGCTCCCTGCTGAACACCCAGGTGCCCTATCTCTCTGTGTGAGAATCCTGCAACAATTCCAGAAGAGTCACTGTGGTCCACTAGTCAGAGTCGGGGATGATGGAGGTCAGGTAGATAATGGAGTTTTAGCTCAGGTCTGAATCCAGTGGGTCCAGTGGATCTCAAAACCCAACTTCTGGTTATTTTGCCAGTCCCAATATGCAAAATTGGTATAGATAGACTCAACAGCTGGTGGAATCCCCTCATTGTTTCCCCATGACAGGAATACCCCTTATTATTGTGGGAAATGTCAAGTGGAAGTGAGAGTAGGAGATAGAAATGGATCAGGCAGACAGGATTAAACCCCACCCCACCCCCAGAGTTTACAATTGGAGTAGACAGCTCATGACCAGTGACTCCATTAAAGCCAGAAGATATGCTCCAGAACACTGAACCAGTCCCTGAGAAGAAGCTGAATGTGATCAACACCCTGATTGGTCAGGGGGCACATGAACACCAGGTATCCTGGTGTAACTAGATTCAAAGACCCACTCTTTTACAATCTCTAGCCTGTGAGCTAACTAACTCCCCTAACATTATCATATAAACCTCTTGACCATAACCACTCCGGGCAACCGACTCTTGGGACCCCTAACTCTGAGGAGGCTCAGCTTTTTTTTTCTTTCTACTACTTTGATGAATCCTGTTACTTTGCTCTCAGCCTTCATATCCAGTACCTCATTCTTCCATTTCTCAAGACAAAGAACCAACAGCTTTCCTCCCATCTCAGAAGGCTGCAGGATTAGTTCCACCTAGGAAAAGAGTCCACCAAATTCAATTCTGCATTCCTAGTGGTGTCGCAGAGATCAGTGCCACCCCTGAGGAGTTTAAGGATGCAGGGATGGTGATTCCCAGCACATCACCATTTAATTTGCTTATTTGCCAGTACAGAAATCAAGGTTAGCCCGATGATGACTCCAATCGCAGGTACTATTAGTAGTGGTTTCATTGCTTGGGCAGATTAAAATATCCACTGGTACCAGGTGTGCAGTTACTGATGTGGTGTGTGTGTGTGTCTGTGTGTGTTTGGTTTATGCAATTTTATTGAAGAAATATAAATCAACTACTAGCAGAGCTATTAGTTGATCACTCATCCATTGACAACTTGCATCATTTATTCAGCACTATATTAAACAGTGTATTGGAAGATAGATTAACTAATAGCTCCAAGCCTCCTAACAATTTAAGCTAAAATTACAAAATGTTTTGAGACCGTATTTTGGAATACAAAGGGTGTTTAATTTCCAATTTTCATTCTCTGAGGGACAAAAACAGCTCATTCCTTTATTGATATGTATAAAATACATCACATTTTCTGTTCTGCTGATGCTATAAATTCAATATCAATTCTGCAGCCACATGAGCATAAAGTATGTCAAATCTCTGATAGTGGAAGGTTTCAACACAATGGATGCTGCTAGAATAATGCAGCTTGCTTTGATGTGACAACTGAGCATCCATCTCCCCCTCAGATGATTTCCTCAGCATGTTAGAGCAGTGAGGAATGGTTTAGTCTCATAACCAATTTAGTGTGAAGACATTGGCCACATAATACACATGCTCCGGTTGTTGTTTTTTGTTTGTTTGTTTGTTTGTTTGTTTGTTACATTCTGAATCTTGGGCAAGTGTTGTCTTGTAACTACTTTATAGTTTCCAAAAGCAGTTATTTTCCAAAGCTGGAAGAACTTAAGTCTTCTCAGGTGAGCATGTGAATGAATGGTGGGAGGTAAATGAAAAATAGCTTTTAAAAAGATGATATCTGATAGGGGAGCAGCCAGAAAAGAAAATCAAAAAAGGAAGAGTCATTCAAAGTTTGTTCCAGCTATAATGCAGGTTATTCTTACTTTAAGGTAGTGTCACATGGCATACTTCTGAGTCCTTTCCTGATACATTCTGTTGTACTTATCACTGTCAGATAGATCCGTGCAATCTCTGGCACAAAAAGACCATCTGAGTTTTGATCACATAGCAGTGAGCAAATGGATTAAAAACATTTTAGAAATAGAGCAGGAGACCACTGTGACCTTAGAATATTGAGACAAATTACTATTAATACATGGATGATAAATTCTTGTAAATGCAATGTTAGTTGGTTCGAAGGGGTAGTTTGTAGGAAAATGAGTTGTCAAAAAGAATACACCACCTCTATATGGGCTTTCATTAGGTCCCATAATTGTGGCTTCACAACAAAACATATCATCCCCAACTGGACGTGCAGAACGTTGTGCTGGAGGGTCACCGGCCAAAACACTGAGTTGCTTATAAATCTGTTTCGGCACCATAGTCTGTGCTTTTTGTCTGGCTCCTAACTATCTCGTGTGTACTCAAAGTTCCAGCCCAAATTCTTGATAATCCAGGCGGCAGGGAAGGATTGTCTCTTCTTCTCATATGGGCTGAGCCAGACACAAGTGTAGAGGGGCTGGGGCCTCCCTCAAGCTGTGGCCTCGGCCTCCTCCCCACATAGCTTTTGTTGCCTCCCCCGTCCTAGGGGCTGACGCGTACCACACAGCCACACAGTACATGCATGTTTAACCATACCTATTAGTACAGACCACCAGAGACGGCTTGTTTTCAGCTGGCAAAGCTGGTCCGTCCACTCCCAGCACCCCGTCTTGATTTAAATCAAAGAGATCTTGATCAATTTTTGTTCCACAAGACATTACACTGGTCTCTCATATTGATGATGTCATGCTAGTGGGACTTAGTGGGCAAGATGCAGCAGCTACTCTGGACTTACTGGCATGACATCTGCATGTCCCAGGCTGTGTTTTATTTTGGATCTGGCTTGCCCCCTCGAAGGCTCATGTACGGAAGGCTTTTTTCCCCAACACAGCAATGTTCAGAGGTGGGGCATTTAGGAAACAACGGGACCCTGAGCATTCTAAACGCATCGTAGGATTAATCCAGTGAGGGAGTCATAGCTGGGTATCATCATTGGGAGGTGTGGCCTGGTTGATGGAGAAAAGTCAATGGCAGAGTGTCCTGGAAGGGTATTTCTTGTCTCGGGCCTCTTCCTCCCTTCCCTCCCCACAATCTCTCTTTTCTGGTTACCATGATCTGCACACCTTTCCTCCACCACACACTTAGGCCACTGTCTTCTGCCTCCCCTCAGGCCCAAGGCAACCAACACAGCCAACCGTGGGCTGAAACCTCTGAAGCTCTGAGCCCACTTAAGTCTTTCATCCTCTTCAGTTGTCCGCACCAGGCATGTTGTCATGGCGATGAAAAGCCGATTAACACAGGCTCTAAAATGAATCTGACAAAAATTCAGGAGCTTCTACTTCAACGAAATTTCTAGGGGCTCAGGTATGTGGCTCATGTCAAGAGAACCCTGCTAAAGTGAAGGGTAAATTGCTGCTGCATCTGGCCCTTCTCCTAATACAGAATGAAGCACAATGTGTCGAGGGTCTCTTTGGATTTTTGGAGCAACCTCTCCTGAATTGGAAGGACATACTCTGCCCCTTTGCTGAGCAGCCCAAATAATTACTATTTTTAAGTGGAGTCCAGAACAAGAGGAGGCTCTGCAACAGGTCCAGGCAGCCTTCCTACCTGCTCCAACACTTGGGCCATATCATCCAGCAGATCGAATGGCACTTGAATTGCCAGGGTCAGAGAGATTCTCTGTTTGGAGAATTTAGCAAGGTACTATAGATGAGCTAGAGCACAAGCCCTTAGGATTTTGGAACAAACCCCCTCCAAACCCTCCATGAATACATTATGTTCTTTTGAGAGACAACTTGTGGACCAGGACCCTACTGGAGACTGAACGTTTTAACATGGCCATCAAGTTAATATGTACACTTAGTCTCACCACAAACTGGGTACTGTCTGACCCACCAGCCATAACACTGGGCATGCATGGCAACACTCCACCATCAAACAACAGAAGTGGTGTGTATGTGATTGGGCTCAGACAAGCTGAGAAAGCACAAGTTACATGAAGTGGCCCAAGTGTCTGTGGTCCCCGCTCCTGCCATACAACTCTGTCTCCCAGCCTGTGTTTATGGGCTCACGGGAAGTTCCCTGGGATCAGTTTGACAGGTGTGGTTAACAGAAGGTGCTGTGTGATATGCAAGCACTGTCTGTAATTGGAGAGCTGCAGCACAGAGACCCTTTTGGGGACAACCCTGTAGGTTATCTATGAAGAGAAATCCTCCCAGTGCACAGAACTCTGGGAAGAAGGGGTGGGGGTATAAGCCAATGGTAAAAGTTTTGCCTAGCACTCACAAGGCCCTGGGTTCTATCTCCAGCTCCAAAAATACACAACAAAAAGACATGAAGATGTTTGTTTCCCTTGTCCACCAAATGGAGACCTAAGAAGAGGAGGATTTTAATAATCAGAGGAAAGGATGACCCCTTCTGGGGAGACCACTTGCTCTCTTTCCCCAGACACTCTTCTCATTGCCCAATGGGCTCATGAACAATGCGGCCATGCTGGCATGGACAGAGGTGAACCCCGGACTTGGCAACGTGTGCTACCACTCCCCAAGTCTGACGTGGCCATAACCACTGTTGTGAGCTCAACATTCAAGCAGTGGAGATGAACACTGAGTCCCAATATGTGATAACTTATCAGAGTGATCATGCAGTTACCCGGTGGCATGTTGATTTTTATGGAGCGCTTCCTTCTTGCAAGGGACAGTGTTTTGTCCTTACTGCAATAGGCACCTACTTTGGGTTCAGATCTGCCTTCCCTTAGCACCGTACTGTGGCACAACCTATCCTCTGTGAAATTATAGAATGCCTTATCTACCATCATGGAGTTGCTTCTGATCAAGGAACTCAGCACATAGCAAATGAAGTGCAGTAACAGGCCCATGCTCAGGAAATTCACTGGTCTTTCTGTATTCCCCACTTTCCTGAAGCAGCTGGGTTGATAGAACCTTTTGAAGGAAGATCAAGCTGAAGTGCAAAATGGGTCACAATCCATGAAGGGCTGGGCAACTGCCTCCCGGATGCTCTTTCTACTCTTATCCAGTGTCCAATATATGTTGCTGTTTCTATCATAGCCAGGATTCCCTGGTCTAGAAATCAAGGGATGGAAATGGGAGTGGCCCAGTCACTATTAACCTTAGTGATCCATCAGCAAAACTTTTGCTTCTTGTCCCTATGACCTCATGAACTCTGCTGTCCCAGAGGTCTTAGTTCCAATGTGAGCAGCATACACCCTCCAGGAGGCCCAGCAATGGGTCCATTGCATTGTAAGTTCAGACTCCCACCTGCTACTTTGGGCTCTTCAGGCCTCTGAATCAAAAGGAAAATGAAGTAATTACTACTTCATTGTGGGCAATGATTGGTCCTGATAACCAAGGGAACAATTGGACTGCTACCCTGAAATGGAGGCATGGAAGGGTGTCTGGTATATGAGAGACCCCTTCGGGCATCTCAGTAATACCATGTCCTTTGATTTAGTTAATTAAAAAACACAATGGAACCACTCTTCAGCAATGAAAGCTTTTATCACACAAGTAAAAGGCCACCCAGGATGACTGCCACAGATGAAGTGCTTGACAAAGGTAAAGAGAACATGGAATGAGTGGCAGAAAGTAGTTATAAGTACCAGGTATGATGATGAGACCCATTTACAGAAATGAGGACTATTATTGTCCTGAATATACTTCCTTCTTTTGTTGTGAATGTTTTTGTGTATGTTTATAAAATATATAATATATAAATAGGTGTAACAGTATTTTGATTGTTAAGGTCACGAGGCAACCTGACTGGGCACAATGTGCCAACATACTCAAATATTATGATGGGTGGTTCTGTGAGGTGGTTCTGTTTTGGATGAGGTTGACATTTAAATTGGTAGACGGAGTAAAGCAGATTGCTCTCAAAATGTGAGTGGGCTTCTTCCAATCAGTGAAGTTCTGGATTGACCAACCAGTTGACCCTCCCCCAAGTAGGAGAGAATTCTTCCTGTCTGCCTGCCTCTGAACAGGGATGTGGGAGTTTTTCCTGCCTTCAGACTTGAACTGAAATATCAGCTCTTCTTGAGTCTTGAGCCTTCTAACCTTTGGCTTAGGCTACACCACTGGCTCTCCTGGACCTCAGGAGACCTTCTGACTCAGATTGGCATTAAACCTTCAGCTCTTTGGGTTTTTGGCATGCCACATCCCTCTACAGATCTTGGGGCGTGCCTGTCTCCATAATTGCATGAGCCAATTCCAGAAAATGAAGAAACAAATGGACATGCACAATCTATGGTTCCCATTTTTTTGGAGAGCCCTGACTAATATATACAGTGAGTGTATGTATTTATATACACATATACGTACCATATATACTTATATTTTATTTGTAGTTTATATATCTGGTCTTGGTTTTCTCCCCTGTCTTGTTCTTTTATTCTGTAAGATGTATTGAGTTTACATCACAGTAGTTAAATATTTTTACCTTTACATCGTTTTATTTAAGTCATCAGCAGTCAAGAAGAAGAATGAATATCATATTTCCCAAGGACTTTGCATCCTCTTCTGGGGAAAATGTGAGTGCATTTTTAGTTGTACACAGGAGTGTTGTATCCTATTAGGCAGCAGAAATACAGCCTTGTTAATGTCTTCATTTGAAGATTAAGGAAGGTATACAGAGGTCTGCATCAGTACCAACTTGAGGAGTGTGGGACTTGTGATGGCTAATTCTACATGTGGCCTTGGCTAAACCACAGTGCCCAGATATCTGGTCAGACACCCGTCTAGATGTAGCCGTGAAGGTGTTTTAAAGATGGCATTTATATTGAAAGCTGTAGACTTTACGTAAAGCAGTTTGCCCTCCATAATGTGAGTGGGCTTCATCTAATCAGTGTAGACCCTAAAAGAAGAAGACTGATGTCCCCAAGGAAGAGGGAATTTTGCTCCAGACTTCCTTCAGATTTGATCTGCAGCAGTAATTCTTCCCTGGTTTCTCAGCCTTTAGCCAGCCCTGGATATTTCAGACTTGCCATTCCCCAAATCTGCCTAGGCCAGTTCCTTAAAACCCCTCTCTCTCTCTTCCCTCCCATATATACACGTACTATATTAGTGAGTTTTCTGCTGTTATAAAACATGTGTGACAAGATCAATTTATAAAGATAAACGGTTCACTCTGGCCCACTGTTTTAGAGGGTTCAGTTCATTCTTGTTTGGCCCCATTGCCTTTGGGCCTACGGAGAGGCATTTTTGACATATTTCCCCAATCATTATGGATTGATTCAGGTTCGCTACTACTTCTTGCATCAGTTTTGGCCAGGTATGTTTTCCAGAGTTTGGTGACCTTTGTCTACATTTTCAACTGATTGGAATAAAACTATCTGTAATATCCTCCTCTACGCCAGATACATAGATAGATAGATAGATAGATAGACAGACAGACAGACAGACTTGTTTAAATGATTTATTAGATGTATTTGAAAAAGTTTTACTTGAACCAGGAATTTAAAGTGCCTTAAAGCAAAATAAAATAGAAATTATTTTCAAAATGTCATATGGGATTTAATTTAACTGGCAGGATGGATTTTTTAAGGAAGTAGTTCAAATTAAATTAACAAACAATAAGGAAAAATCAAAGGTAACCGTGTTTGCTTATTACTAGATTTAAAAACACAATAATATTCATAGGCTGTATTTGAATCTCAGGGAAACTAGGTTTTGAATTTTCTTTTAAAAAGTAATAAATGTTTTTCTTTTTTTTTGGGGGGGGGGTCTTTTTTTTTGAACCCAGGGCTCTTTGCCACATAATTACATCCCTAGTCCTTTTTATTTTTATTTTTTTTGTTTGTTTTGAGAGCGAGTCTTGCTAAGTGGCCCAGGCTGGCCTCAGACTTTCAATCCTCCTGCCTCAGTCTCTAAAGTAGCTGGGATTATTGATGTGTGTTACCTGCCCTGGAAATAATAAGTGTTGTGTTTTTTTTAAAATTATTTTTAGTTGAACATGGACACAATACCTTTGTTTTACTTAATTGTTTTATGTGGTGCTGAGGATCGAACCCAGTGCCTCATGTGTGCAAGGCAATTGCTCTACCACTGAGCCACCACCCCAGCCCCATTATAAGTGTTTTTAAACCCAGAAAAAGATACCTCTGTGTATAAAAGGATCCCTTCACAGTCACTTAAATATTCACATTGACATTTGCAAGTCTGAAAATGTCATTTTGCCCTTTTGTTTGATTAATAGTTAGCTGGATGTTGAATTGAAAATAATTCCTACTGAAACTTTTGAAGGCATTGTTCAGTGTTCTTTGCATGCAGTGATGCTGTCTACCCCAGATTTTAATTTTAACAATCTCTGTCCTACCGTGGAATTGCAAGGAAAGTGTGAGGAGCCCCTGCATGTCTTTCACCTGGACTCATTGCTTGTTCACAAATTGCCACGTTTGTTTCATTCCTCCTCCAACGTGTTTGCAAATGTTTAAAATTTTCTCTCTTTTAATTTCAGTTTTTAAATTTTTTTAGTTGTAGATGGACACACATCTTTATTTATTTATTTTTTATGTCTACCACTGAGCTACAACCCCAGCCCCTTCATTTCACTTTTTTTGAGATGGGGTCTCGCTGCTTTGCCTAGGCTGGCTGTGAAATCATGGGCTCCAGGCGGCCTCATGCCTCAGCCACCCAAGTAGCTGGGCCTTCCAGGGGAAGCCACTGTGCCTGACTCTGTGAGCGGTCTTTTAACTCATTCCACGGAAACCTGTGTGCTACTGGAAGACATGTGTCAGGGCCTATCTCTAAGATAAAGAATGGTCTCCTGCTGCTGGCTGCACTGTCGGGTTGTTGGGTCTTTGTGGTTGCTTCCTCTTCTGCTGCGCGCTCCTGGCGGTGGCCACAGTGGCGGCGCGAGAATGTCCCTGTGGCCAGCTCCGTGCTCCCGCTCACCCTGCGGGCCCCGCCCCATAGCCCACGCCCGGAGTTCCTGGTGCCTAGGCCGGGGGCGCAGCCAGCGCCTGGGTCCCGAGGGCCTCCTCAGGTGGCCCAGGAACGTGAGCCGAGCCTCACAGCTGTCCCAAAGCGAGCAGGGGAGCCAGGAGGTGGTTGGCCGGGGCCGGGGTCGCGAAGTTGGTGCGAAGCAGCGGATCCGGAAGGACCAGGAGAAGCCAGCAAGAACGTCACTCAGCGTGGCATCGTCGCCAAGACCTCGAGAAATGCCCGCGAAAAGACGGCCTTGCCAGGACCCCGGTTATTCGTTCTCCGTCGTTTTGTTGACGGTGGCTCCGCAGCTTTCCAGATTACTCAGAGTATCCGCTTGGACATTCCGAGGTTTCGTTTCTCCTGTGAATTGCAACTTGAATCCTTCCTGATGTTTGATAGCCTGGCTAAAAACAATTCAGTAAAGCATCCTGCCCCCAAATGACTTTCATATCATCCTTCAAGTTTCATTCCAGGGTTTCTTCACCAGTCAGTCCAGGTTTTCCAGTTCCTACAGAGTGCCTTGCAAAACCACCGCATGAATAAAACAACAAAATTCCATTGGTTTACAATGGAGCTTTAAGCTCCCAGAGTGGACCCTACTTAGTAGAGAGTAAGCTGTTTCCGTTTACACTGTGGTTATTGAAACAGTATGCACCATGAATAATTCGATTAAATCTGTGTAGACAGGATCTAGATTTTGTTAACTCTAACATGTAAGTGTAGTTAGCTTAATTTAAAATTTGAAATCTTTTTATATAGTTAGGCACTTTTTCCCCTCCCCCCATCTCTCTCTATCTCTCCTCTCTCTCTCTCCCCCACAACCCCAGCTCTCAAGCTTTTGCTGCTCTCTGTTTTTCCTTTGTTTGTTTTGTTTTGGGGGCAGTTCCAGGAATTGAACTCAGGATCACAGAGCCACATCCCCAGCCCTCTTGTATTTTATTTAGAGACAGGGTCTCTCTGAGTTGCTTATTACCTGATGCTGGCTTTGAACTCCTGATCCTCCTGTCTCAGCCATATTACTCTCTCTTGAATTGAAAGCACACTCCATTACAAGGTCAGGGTAACTGTCCTGTAATAAGGTGCTCATAAATGGAACACAGCCTGGTTTCATCATAACCATTAGCACCTCAAAGTTTTGAAAGCATAATTTAAGCAGAGATGCTTCTACATAAGCCACATCTATTTTGATGCCATTATTTCTATTACACTACCTTGGATTTTACATGAGTGAGCATAACCCAGAATTCCATTTTTAGACAGGAAAAAAAAACTTGATTGAGCATTTTGTGACTCAGTCACTGAGGTTTCGCTAAAAGCTGCCATAGTGGGGTGAAGTCAGGAAAGATATATGTCATACTGATTTCGCCAGGATGATTTTAATATGTCAAAGGGGTTGGCTATGCTAGACAAAATTTTAGGGAAAAATACCGATAGCAACGCATGATGCATTTTACTCAAGTCATCCAGTTGAGTCCACTGTGCCATACACATCCTAGAATATCCATAGCACTTTTAATACCAAAAAAGTCACTTCAACTAAAAAAAAATCACACTTATTTTGAAAACGTTTTTTCTAGCTTTGTGATTAAAATGCCCTTAGGAGAGTTACTAGATACCCCAGACTAAAGTGGTGTTTGGAATTAAAAGGATTTACTGATAAAGAGCAGTCTTTAGTCTTCCCTTGTATGATTTTCTAGGTTATGACTGAACAGATTTTCTTCATACTAATTGTAAGGGTGAGGGCAATCAGGCAGAGTTTAGGTTTTCTAGTATAGTTGAAAACTGCAGGTATTGGCTATATTTAGCTATCACTTGGTGCAAAAAGCCTGAGCAGCATGTGTATATCAGTGAATTGGTAGAAGGCTGCTTATGCTTGCCTTGTTAATTGCCTCAGGATATCTCTTTTAATAAAAGGTGTTTTAAGAGGAACAGAAGGGAAATCTGCTATGCATGTATACACAGTGTGAACCTCACAGGGGACTTCTCACATACCCTCATGTAAGCTGGACAGTGAAGGAGAGGAGTGGTTAAGGCATCTAGGAATTCACGGCTCCCATAGGAAAGATAATGGCCAACCTTGGGTCAAGTAAGTTTGTTTTAATTTTAATTAGGTTTATATGACAGCAGAATGCATTTTGATTCATTGTACACAATTGCAACACAAATTTTCACTTCTCTGGCTGTACACAATGTAGCGTCATACCCTATGTGCAGTCTTACATGTATCTAGGATAATGATGTCCATCTCATTCCACCAACTTTCCTGCCCCCATACACCCTCCCCTCCCTCCCTCCCCTTTGCCCAATCTCTTTTATATTCCATTGTGTACATATACCACAGTTTCTATATCCATTCATCTCTTGAAGGGCATCTAGGTTGCTCCCCCAGTTTAGCTATTGTGAATTGAGCTGCTGCACACATTGATGTGGCTGCGTTATTATAGTATACTGATTTTAAGTCCTCTGGGTATAGACTGAGGAATGGGATCGCTGGGTCAAATGGTGGTTCCAGTCCAAGTCTTCTAAGGAGTCTCCACACTGCTTTCCAGATTGGTTGCACCTGGTGAGTTAAGTTTTTAGCTGAACTGTTACCTGACTTTCTCACCCAGTAAAACAATCCCTGTACTTGAGTCCCCCTTTGAAAGCCTCCATTATCTGATTCTATTTTATTATAACCTTAAAAAGGCTCTAAATTTGTAGCAGGTGGCTTACTCTGGTCGACTCAAATCATTCCATAGCAGGCTTTCCCTTGATTTAGTATAGATAGCTGGCTTTAAGGTGTTTTTCAGTTGGTTTTTAATGTACAATACTCTGATTCATTTGACTGATAAATCACGATAGCAGGCAATCATTCCATGTTTGCAAAATTATTTGCCAATTGAGAGCATATTATATTCAGAATGGATTATGTATGCTTGTGTAGATGAAAACTCTGTTTGGTTTATCATTTAAAAGTCCTTGTGGGCAAGGACATGGTCCAAGGGCTGGGGCCCAGAGCACTTGGTGGGTTGTTTGTGAGTTGCTTGCCAAGGCCTTCTCTTGGGGGGCAGTTCTTGAGGCCTTGGTGATGTTGTTGCACTGTGTGATGTTCTGGCTGGGCTTCTCCTTGGCCATCCAGATCCACTTTCAAATGATAAAGTAAATATCATGCAGACTTTTTTGGTTTCCTCTAAAACTTTCATGCAATTCTTGTAACAGATCCTCTTTAAATTTAATATCAACTTCCTGACAACTGCATTTACTTCTTCCTGCTGAGGACAAGTGCCAAGGAAATTAAAATTGACATATCATCTGGCTAAGCACAACCTATCTGTGTGTGTGTGTGTGTGTGTATACATATATAAATATATATTAAAAAATATATATATATAGATATATATATATATATATATATATATATACACACACATACATACATATATCACTTGGCTTTTGATACTATGAATTATAACCATTTCTCTGGGACTAGTGGAGAAGCGATCCATCTAGCTGCCTTCTGCAGTTTGATCACACTGTGTATAATTGATCCATTTTCCCCTTTTCGAACATTTGCCTGTTGCTGGTACAGGCAGTCAGTGAAATCCATCCATCCAGGATCCAGGCAGGGAACCTGAGCTAGGCTGCCAGTAGCGAAATGGCAACTCTGTGTTTGGACTATAATGCCAACTGTGGCCTGCCAGCCCTGGAGGAGAGAATGTGGTGAGGAATGTTCCTGAAGCTGGACAACTTAATTTCATTTGGGGTCTCTCCCAACATACACATAACCAATGTCACCTGTCCTTTGCCACTGTCAAGAGAATGGAAAATTCTAATTTAAGTAAGATACATTCAAGGAGAATGCAGGCCATCTCCAGAGGGAGAGACAGCAACTCTTTAGACGGGGTATTTACAGAGGGACCGTGGCTAGGGCAGGAACAGAGGAGAAGTCAGGGTGGAGTTAGACAGGTTTGCACCAGTCTTTATGGTGCTCACAAGTTGTCCTCATGTTACTTTTTGTGGGCAACAACAAGGACTTGGACCCAAGCACCCAAGGGCTTGGGCCCAGAGCAAGTGCTGGGTAGCTTGTGAGTTGCTCCTTTGGCATTGCAAAAGGTCCATGGGCATCTCCTGAATTTCACTGGTGCTTCTATTTTGAGACTTAGTGTATCTTTTCTTTTCTGGATCCCCAAAGTTCTATCTTCTTCCCCCTGCAGGTTTGAGATCCCTTCAGGGTCAAGGAAGACTAAAGGTTCATCTTCCAGAGCTGCCTCAAGCTGGCAAGGGGTAATGACCTGCCTAGTCAGGCATCGAGGGTCTCTGCCTGATCTAATGCGGACAGAGAGAGATGAGTCTCTGCTGTTGGGATGGGTTAGTATCCTTGTATTGCCACCATTCTAACATGGAACTGTTGTAATCAGGAAGAAAGAAGTGTCACTAGGAGTTCAAGCAGTAGAGTAGCCAAAAATACTTCATGGCGGTTACAGCTAGGTGAGGTTAGCCAAGTAAGGTTGCTTGCCTAACATCTATACATCCTGAGGTGCACCATCTATGCACCTCTAGATCTGGATTTTTTTTTTCTAATAGCAGGTCGCTTATATCTGATTCAAGATAACTCAGGACAAACGTATGATTCTGGCAGTCTCTTTTGGTGGTTATTACCAGACACCCATGATAAGGATCCTTTTTACTTTTGGTAGGGGTGACACAAGTACACATCTCAAATTACATTTAAAAGAATCATCTCCTTTCTCTTTCAAATTCCCATGCATGACCTTCCTTTGACCTTTTTTCCACCCTCACATTGGTACATTTATCTGTGGTTGTATTTTCCTGCTGTGTGTTTGAGCCCAAATAGATAATCTCTATGTTGGCCCAAAATTAATGTCTTTCCTAGCTACTGTTAAGGTGGGTCAGGGATCCTCACAGGTTTCTTTTAGGAACTTGTGAGAGGCCTCTGGGCTCCTTCAGCCTTTCTCTACCAGTTATGCTGTCTGTCAGCGTGGGTCAGGGTCTTGCTGACTTGGCGGCTTCCATTGGAAGTGTTGGGGATATTTCCCTCTACATTGACCCCCTCTTTGTAGAATGCACATTGGTTGGCATTCTGTTCTCTAGGATCCTCATAATCCACCTGATCAGGAGGTTGGGTGACTCACCAGCACTGCAGGGCCTTAGAGGGGTGCACACCATTCCCTGGGTCCTTGGCTGAACCTTGGAGAGTGAGATCCAAAATACTGACTATTTTTTCTTAGCCCTTTTATTTTCCTTAATTTGGTCACCACGTTATATTTACCGAGCATGCAGAAGGCCATTTCCACCGATCTTAAAATGGGAGCAGAGGTTTTTCCTTTTAACTTCTGTAATTTTACAGTTACCCATTCCACTTAATTGGAGTCAGCTTTAGTACAGGGAGTCACTGTCGTATCCTATCTGTTCTGCGGATGGTGGCTCATTATCTCAAATTAACTCAGGTTATTCCATTAGAAGTTGTACTTTTGTAAAACATTCATAGGAAACTGTGAGTGAAAAGTTTTACAAGGAAAAATACAAAATGAAATCAACAAGAATTAAGCATATTGTTTGTACCATAAATCAGAACCAAAAGTGTATTTTAACGTTAACATGAATGTACCTTCAATATCTGTTTAGCCTCTACAAAAACCAATCAGTAATTTGTCAACTTGATCACACATAAACTCTTTCATAAGTTGGATTTCTTTGAAACCCTTTGACAACATTTAATTATCTTTTATACTTTCCTGATACCTTTACTTAGCTTTGCCTTTTATTTCATTTAATTTTGAGATCACAACAAAAATTTTGTTGTTTTGAACAGACTTAATTTTAGCCTACTTGAGGAGCCATCTTAACATGGAACAGGACAAGAAACAGAGCCTTATCCCAGGTGAGGATGGTCATTTGGCAAATCTTTCCTGAACTCCTTAGGTGACCAATGCCCAACGTTTTTTGTTTGTTTGTTTGTTTGTTTTTCGTTTTGTTTTGTTGTTGTTGGGTTTTATTTTTTTTCCTTATTGTGGTGGCACAATTTGGATTGCCAAGGATTTGCGCACTTGTATTTATCCTTGTTCAAAAATAATGATAGTGATACAATTAGGAGTATACAACATAAATTTGAAAAGTTTTGTGCCACAAATAATTTTCATTTCGATAACTCCAACTTGGTTAAGTCTTTTCTTAAACTTTGCATTCTAGAAGGCTTATACTTGGGGGAACATAAATACATTTGACATACAAAGAAGCCCATAATAACCAGTATCACAGCTACATAGAATTCATATCTATGTGTGTGTGTGTGTGTGTGTGTGTGTGTGTGTGTGTGTGTGTCTTGAACCTGTGATTCCCCTGCCTCAGCTTTCTGAGTCTCTGGGATGAATACCACACCCACACACCCAGGTAAAACCTTGGTGTTTTAAACAAAGAAAATTAAATTTTGATTTCATATCAGTACAATAAGTGTTAATGTTAGAAAACCCTGTAATATCAGGGTGCAATTGCACATGACTGTAATCCCAGTGACTCAGGAGGCCGAGGCAGGAGGATCACAAGTTCAAAGCCAGCCTCACAAGGTTTACACAATTTAATGAGACCCTGTCTTAAAATAAAAAACAAAAAGGGATGGGGATGTGGTTCATTGTTTAAGCTCCCCTAGGTTCATTCCTCATATAAAAGAAGGAGGAGGAGGAGGTAGAGGAGGAGGAGGAGGAGGAGGAGGAGGAGGAGGAGGAGGAAATGGAAACCCTGAAATAAACTTGCAACTAAAGCTAACTTAACCACACATACCAATTTCATTTCAGAAACCTTCTGAAGCTTACTTAGACGCTGTGCAACTGATTTACATCCCTAGTTTTGTCTTTTCTTTTTCCCATCCTGGATTGTAGGACAAAAATCTTACATTCCTATACAAAATCTTTTCTCATCCAAAAACGTTCTCCCAAAATATGTCCTCAAGCTCAGTGCATGCTTATATCTCGTTGCTCCTACTTACCGATTGGTTTCTGCCTTTTTCTTTTCTTCAGTTTACAATTTAAAATAATCCTTACAAAATTCCTGAATTTAGACAAATTACTCCTTTTCTCAACAAGATGAAATACTTTGTTTGCTAGAGCAGTTCAATAAACAAGGTTTATAGTCTTTGTATCCTTTGCATATAGAATTCCATCTGTTAATTGGAATTTTAACTCTCAGTAACCTTGATTTTTAGTGAAGATCAAGAAACAAAGCAATTTGATACTGTTTTGTCCATATATGACAACTTCATGTCACTCCTGGCTCCAGGGCCCCTTCTCTTCCAGAAAGTCTGTTACTGTGGCTTTTGCAATAAACCTGCTGCTTGCCTGCTAAAAACAATCATAGAACACAATTATTAATAGAACCAAATACATATTTTCTTGTCTTTCTTAGTAGTAGATTGACACAATGCCTTTATCTATTTGTTTATATTTATGTGGTGCTGAGGATTGAACCCAGTGCTTCCCACATGCTAGGCAAGCGCTCTACCACTGAGCTACAACCTAAGCCCTATCTTTTATTATCTTACAATAGTGGGAAAGAGTCTTGGAATTTATTATTAGCAACTGAAATTTCAGTATTTTAACTTAAAAATGTCTCAGATGAGCTGGGCACTCTGGTGCATGCCTGTAGTCCCAGTGAAGCAGGAGACTGAGGCAGGAGGATTGCACATTCAGTGCCAGCCTCAGCAACTGAGCAAGGCCCTAGCCAACTTTGCAAGACCTTGTCTAAAACAAAAAAAAAAAAATAGGAAGGGCTGAAGATGTGGCTCAGAAGTTGAATGCCCCTGGGTTCAATCTCCAGTACCAAAAAAAAAAAAAATGCAAAAGATTTAGTTGTTTCCTAACAAATACATTTTTAAATGTTCATCTAATTTATAGCAAACATTACTTATCCATTTTATCCATTTTACCAGCTATTTTTAGATTATGCATGAAAACCAAGATATCAGACAAGTATAGTTAATGGTTTAAGCTATTTTAAGGTATTATGTTCTTGGGCTGGGGATGAGGCTCAAGCGGTAGCGCGCTCGCCTGGCATGCGTGCGGCCTGGTTTCGATCCTCAGCACCACATACAAACAAAGATGTTGTGTCCGCCGAAAACTAAAAAATAAATATTAAAAATTCTCTCTCTCTCTCTCTCTAAAAAAAATTTTTTTTAAAAAGTATTATGTTCTTGTCAATGAAAAACCCTAAAAGAAACAGACATTGTGCTTTAAATATCCCAACAGACACAACTTTAGTCCCAACTAGATAGTTATGTAGGCCAAAAAAAAAAATGTGTGTGCTAGTTATTTTAAAGAAATCTTTACTTTTATCTTACCAGCAAAACTAAATTAACTTATCTGTCAAAGATTTATTTCTTTTATTTAAAAGGCCATTTGGGTTTATATCTTTATAAATTCATGAGTACTTATTTATTGCCAGCAAATTTGGTACCATGTAGATGCAACATACAATACACACATGTATACAAAACAAAAACTATAGACGGAAAACAAAAATTTGTGACTTTTAGATTTCCTATTTTCATCCTTTTAAAAGCTAGACTTCAGATATACCATGTCTCTGAGCAATCATTAATCTTAAATTCACACTTCCAAAGGTCTGACTTTGTTAAAACACAGCAGAAATTTTATATCTCAAAATAGACACAGAAATTAGTCTAAATATCACTGGGAAGGGGAAGACAAAAGCCTAGTAAAACCAAAATGTTTAAAGATGAGGCTTCTTATGTGAACGTAATGAATATCTCATCCCATTTTAAGAGCTAATAGATAGAGGGAGACACCCTTACAAATGGAAATTCTTTTTTGAAAGGGTTAGGATAAACATATTTTGGAGAACTATGTAGTTGAGAAATCATTTTAATCTCATTTCTTTTTCATCAGATGTAGGCCTTCAATGAGTCACATGAAAAGCACTTTTATGTCCTCCCAACCTGAGAAGCCTCCTTTCAGCTTTCTAAAACATGGACAATAAGATGTCTGCCTTATGGTATTAAGGGGGGCAGGTACCAGGGATTGAACTCAGAGACACTTGACCCCAGAGCCACATCCCAGCCGTATTTTCTATTTTATTCAGAGACAGTGTCACACTGAGTTGCTTAGCACCTCTCTTTTGCTGAGGCTGGCTTTGAAATCCCTTTCCTCCTGCCTCCTCCTCCCAGCTGGGATTACAGGCACTCACCACACTGCCCGGTTTATGCTTATGTTTTTGGCTTATGATAGTTTTGGAGCTCTGTTAGGGGCTTATCTAGCTGGAACAAGCATCAATGTTGGGGTTTATAGAGCTTTTCTCCAGGTCACCCATTGGGCCTAAATGCCCCTTTAACCAAAAAGCAGAGAAGAAAGTGTCTCATGAAATTAGCAAAAAAAAAAAAAAAAGAATGGGGCCTGTTTTTGTTGTTGTTGTTGTTGTTTGTTTTTTAAGGATTTGGGGTCAAATTTTCTCAATTCCTTAAGATGCAGCCCGAGGAGTGAGTAGTCTCAGGGTATGGACACCTAGTTGTCCATCAGGAAGCAAAGACAACAGTGTGTGTGAGAGTTCGAGGTGTTCCAGCATATCTCCCAACGTGTGACTCAGTATGTGAAAGAACGTAGCATCCAATGTTCCTCTCACTGTATGACTTGGTCAATTCAGAACACCCCCAGGAGTTCTGGCCTTTAGTGTTGTTGCCAACTCTCCATCTTCTAGAGTTGGGTCATCTGAACACAAAGATTCCCTTCAGTATTGTCTTCTCACCTTCGTGGATATGCTAACCTATTACATCTCCACATGCCAGGGGAGGTCCTTCATAATTTCCCTAAGACATGACAGTTTTCACAGTGAGACTTGCTGAAAACCTCAGATGTCATCAAGGACAAAACAGACCATGCTGCCAAGCCACCAAAGTTATGGGCCCAGACTCCCTTCAGGGAGAGGCCCACCACACAATGCCAGGGGTATTTGTTCTTAACCCTCTCTGGAAGGGGCATCTCCTCATACTTCTCCTCTCCCAACCCAAGCACAGTCCCTCAGAGAGAGTGCAGACCAGAAAATATGAGAGGCACTATATTTTAAAATTGCTATGAGCTAAGGTGTGCAAACCCAAAAGTGGGGGCAGAGAAGCAGCCCTGGCTGAAGAAGAAATAGGGAACCAGCTTGGCCGCTGCACCTGGGCTCCTCAGGTACCAGGGGATTCGATTACCCTTAGATGCTTTGTTCCACCTGACAAGCAGAGCAGAGAGTCAGCCCACAGCCCTCCCACACAGCCAGGACTGTGGGAAAGGGATGTGATAAGCCAAATGCTCATTTCTGAGGTCCTAGGACTTATTATCCAGAGACTGCAAGAGCACTGAAAGAGAGACACATAACTGAGTACTTCAGAAACATGGGCTACTGGCCACTGTCTCTTTCACACTTCCTGGTGGTGAACCACCAACACAGGAACCTGACTCCCCTCCAGCCCCTGTCCAAGCAGCCCAGGGAATGACGCTCTCACCCACCACTGAAACACTTCTATAAGGAAACAACATGTAACAGTAGTGCTCAAACACTTGGGCAGGCAGAACGATCCAGAAAGAATTTAAAGCAAACCTAGGGCAAAGAAAAAAAAAAAAAAAACACATCAAAGAAACTACAGAAATCATTTTATAAAAGAAAAGCAAGGTCTTGAGTAAAGGAGTCATCTGGGACTCGATGGCAGAGTACATGGAGTTCACCTGATGCACGGCTCTTTGTACACAGCCTCAGCAGTCAACACCCAGAGGACTCCCAGGCCAGCTGCAAGAACGTCC
This sequence comes from Marmota monax, assembly GCF_021218885.2. NCBI lineage: Eukaryota > Metazoa > Chordata > Mammalia > Rodentia > Sciuridae > Marmota > Marmota monax. Next base: position 3,704 of record NW_026694438.1, on the reverse strand, counting down.
ATGTTTGTGGTGCTGCCTGTATCTGCAGGCCCAGCCCACCACAGGCTCATCCACTCAGAGACACCAAGGTATCCCTCTGTCACGCCCCTGCCCCACCTGGGAGTCCTCATGCCTAGCTGCTCTTTGAGGTCTCTTCTTTCTTTCTGTGGTGCCACACATTAAGCCAGCAGACACCAAAAAGAAATGAGAATGGGATTCTGGTCTCTTCTCTCCTCATCCTCCTACTCGCCCCCACCTCTCACATTCCCCATATCCAAAAGCCCAGCTGCAGCACAACTTGAAATCCATAGAGGAAAGGAGGAGGCCTCCCTCCATCCTCTCATCTGTATGGTGTGGGATGGGAGGGGGCACTTAAGTCAGCTCTTCCCGGGCAGGGAGCACACCCTCTAGCTTGGTGGGCATTTCTAGGGGCTAGAGAAAGAAGTACCAGGAAACAACCCTGTGCTCCTGGTGGCTGCTGCCGCCTTTTGGGAACCAGGGGATGCACAGCAGGTTCCTGGTCTCCTGAAAGAGAACACTAAATCCAGCTCCCTTGCCCTCCCTGGGAAATGGAAAAGGCCTGGCTGGGTCTCAAGTGAGGCAGCATCACACACTGTGGGCAGCAAATTGCACCTGCTCTGACCTGCAGCTCCACCCCCTCTCTGGGCCTGTCTACCCTGCTGCCCAATTTTGGTCACAGCTGTCACTGTGGCCCCCTAGCACTGTGGCTCTGGGTTGGACACCAGCAGGGCTCCACCCACAACCAGGCTGTGGAGGAGCCATGTGGCTGAACAGGATCCAATTAAAAGGCTCAATTCTGCCAAAAGTCTACTTGTGGAGCTGGTGTTTGGGGCACTGCTGCAAATCACCCACACCACATGAAACCCACACAGGGGACCAAATTGCGTAAAGCCACTCTTGACCACACCCAGTTTCTTTTTCTTTCTTTCTGCTTTGTTGTTGTTGTTGGTACCAGGGATTAAACTCAGGGGCACTTAACCACTGATCCACCTCCCCAGCTCCTTTTTGTGTTTTATTTAGAGACATGCTTTGGTTAGGGTCTCACTGGGTTGCTGAAGCTGGCTTTGAACTCAGGATCCTTCTGCCTCAGCCTCCCAAGCTGCTAGGATCATACCCAGTTTCTTATACAAGAACTGTCTGGGCAAAGCAGGAAACCCTTGGACCAAGCCTGGGTCCACAGAACCGACCGAGCCAGAGGTTTCCAAGTTCTGCACTTCTCCACTGCGACCAAACCCACAAGACTCACCAGAGAGGGCCGGGCCTCTGCAACTGAGGCCTCCCAGGCTCAAGTCCTTAGGCTGATAGCTTTCTGGAGGTTGAGAGACTCTGGTGTTGCGGTCAATGATGCTGAATTCTCCATGATGCCTTCCCAGAGAAGGAGTCCCTGGCTTGTGTGCTAGAAGCTCATGCAGAAATTTCTGACTCGGCCAAGTAGGTGTGCCTGTTGAGTATGATCCTGTGTGCACAGGAGCTAGATGAGGTGGGAAACAAAGGAGGGATTCCAAGGTTCATCTCATTAGCAAGGTCTCTCTCAATCAGCTCCAAGCATGGAGGTAGAGCTGAGTGAGGCAGAAGCAGGGTAGGTGGGAGTGTGGGGGGCACACTGAGAATGGTCATGCCCCGCCCCCGGGGGGAAGAGCTGGAGGGAGGAATCAGGATGCAGATGAGATGAACACCCAAGATGTGAAGCCCAAACTGTAACTAGTCATCATCTGACCAAGTTAGCATCCACACCCTCTTTCCTCCCAGTCCCTCAAGGCAGCAAGCAGGAAATGCACAAAATGTGATTAACAGGGACCAGCACATACCAGGTACTTTCTTGATGTCTGCCCTCTCTACAGAGACCCCTAGTTGACATTCCAATGACAGTGGGCTCCCAAAGACAACCCCTGAGCAAGGGGCAGAGGGAACAAGGGCAAGCAAGTATGGGCCAGGGGAGGAGGAGGGAGGAGTGAGAGGAGGAACACGATGAGGGCCGACTCACTTGGGCCTGGGGGACTGCATCTCTATTTGGGTCATTATCATCATGGGCCACTGGCTGGGATTGTCGTGTCTCCTTAAGTGCAGGTCTCTTCCCAATGCCACTGTGCTTGGACTGTTTAGGTCCCAAAGGTTACAAGGGATATCTTTTGGAACTCCCAAGCAGTGGACCCCATGAGATTGGGGGGAAAGTGGTTGGTTCCAGGAGAGCTGCCTTGTGTTTCTTACTCCCTTGAAGGGAAGGTCCAGTCCAGAGTAACTTCTGAGTCACCCCCTAGGGATTTCTTCTCCTGGATGTCCTTCCAAGGAGTGGCAGTAGCAGGCCTTTTAGCAAGGCTCTGGGTAGGCCCCCTGCAGTATCTGATGGACCTCCTGCATTGCTGGGCCTGCTCCCTCCCTTGACCCAGAATATGCTTTCCTTTTTCTTGGAGGAACAGGCTCCCAGGTCTCCGAAGGCCTGCCTTTCCGTGGTGAGGTGAGTCCGTGGGGAGCAGAGGTGTTCAGAGGGCCCGACATGTGAAGGAAATTCTCCCTAGCATAGATACCTGAGTGTGTCCTTGTCTCCTGATTCCCTGGGGCTGCTGGACCAGGCCTGGCCTCCTCTTTGGGGGCAGATGCTCACCCTCATCAACTGTATCTCACTGAACTCATCTGAAGACTCAGGACAGAAGAGGGCTGCTGGGATTCCCCACTGCCCATCATCCTACTTTTGGTGCCCCTCTTGGGTTCCCCAACCCATTCCCCCTTGGGCCCACTGGGGTGGTTCAGAGGCCAACAGAGGTCTGCTGCACTTCCAATTTCCTCAGTGTCAGTGTACATCTCCCCGCTGGGATCTGCCTCTGCTTCCACCCAATGGGCATAGAATTTTGAGGCAAAGAATTCAGGACATGGGTGTCTGTGGGCATGCTGGGGCTCCAAGCAGGTGAGCGGGTGCAGGATATCCACAGGCTCCACAGTGAGGGGCATGAAGTCCAGATCATTCCCTTTCTCATGAACCTGGAATCCAGGCTTGCCTTTCCAGCCTAGAAGCAGCACCCCTCCTCCCTCTATCTCTTCCCACTGGGCCTCCAAGTCGAACTCATAGCCCTAGGTGTCTGGGAGGAGGCTCTTGCCCTCCCCACTTCACAATGGCCCCAATTTGAGGCAAACTGGGCCCAGGGCCTTCCCCATATGTCTCTAGCATCTATGGGACAGACACCTACGGATACCTAGGAGCTTCTCACTGCCTGTTCCAAAACTGTCTCCCTGAACTGAAGCCTCATCAGTGGAGCTCATGTCACTGGTCCCAGCATCAAGGTTTGAGGGGAGAGAGTCACCAGAGTCACAGCAAGAGCAGCTAGTGTTTCAGAACTCCATCACCACAGACAAGGCAGGAGATCCTCTCAAACACAGCCTGGCTTCACACGCCTTGGATGCCCACATGGCTGCCTTCTCATTGGTCCTCCCCCAGCCAATCAGCAGGCCCCTTTCTGGGGCATCCCTCCAGGCCCTCAACAACAGCACTGCTGTGAATCTCTGGTTGTATTGGCTCTTGGCAAGCCAGTTCAGACCGTGGGATGGCATTGTAGGTGCAGTACCAATCCCTACCCGCCATTTCCTGTCCCAGCTTTTCTTTTTTTAAAGCTTCTGAACTACAGAGGAACTGCAAGCAAAGAGCGAGGAGGCCCCATATATATCCTTCATCTGGACGCGCCAGTTGTTAACATTACATCCCATTAGTTTCA
>NW_026694437.1:0-48831 GCF_021218885.2 Marmota monax | reverse complement strand
TATATAAATCAAACTACTCAGTGCTTTTTTTGGGGGGACTAACTTATTTTATTTAGTATAATTATTTTGATACTCATCTATGTTCTGAGTGTTTCATTAGTGTCATTTAGTCCTCACTTGTTAGAATTCAATATTTTTTTATCCAAATGCTTCAAATGAGACTATCCAAAGAGATTTAGATATTGCAACTTTATTTTAAGAGTGAGAGAGATAGAAATATCTTGTGGATGGCATTCTTATTTTCAAAAATTTATAATTTGTTTTTACAAATTGTGTGAAGGTAATTTCATAAAATAATTTAATGCACCTGTGTTTTGACTGTGACCTGTCACATAGGTCTGTTGTGGAAATTTCCACATGCAGCATCATGTCACCGCTCATAATAATTCGAATTTCTGAGCATTTTTCATTTTTAGATTTGAAATGCTTATCTTTTAGAACATGGTTTATCATCTAACTTTCATTAGCATTTGTATCATTTCCAATTGGTGTCTATAAATGCAACCTGCTCTGTAATTTACAATTAGCTCTGCATGGAATAATGGTTTAATATTTCAGTTTTTAAATTTTTGTAAACTATTTCAGTCTTATTTTATGTATCCATTTAAATTTTAAAGTATATGTTCAGTTGTTTCACTTTAAAATGCTCCAAGATGTAATTCATGAGCTCTTGACCTTGGCCTGATATCTATGTTGATATCTAAGCCTTGTTTGATGTTGTAAATCTTGACATGCTCCCCTGATAATGTTCTAGTCTATACTGAAAGTTATGTCTGGGTGCAGTGACCATCACCCAGTGTGCTTTAATTAATTCTGCTGTGAAAGTTGCCTGTGGGAAATCCACCTGAAATTGTCAATTCTTTTTTTTTTTTACATATTAAGGCTTGTCTGAAAAAAAAAAAAAAACTAACAAACAAAAAACTCTTGCAACTATAGTTATTCATACTTAAAATGTTAAAATGTGAATAAAATAATGTATTTTAACTTGGTAAATGTATTAACATTTTGAAACAATAAAATTAATTATCAATACAATTAATTATTAATTATTATTCTCTAATAATAATATTAGAGCATACCAAATCATAATTATTAATAAAAGTTAGGAATAACTTTTAATTTGGTTGATTTGTTTAAAAAGTGATTATTAGTTTTGAATGCTGAGTCTCCTACATTAAAACAATTATAATTTCTATAGTAAAAATTCACAAGTCACAGATATCTGAATGGTGATATCATTGTATGGTTCTGAAATGGGGATTTCCATGATGCATTTATCACTTCTCATGACTTAATGGCTGTCTCATGTCATTATGTTGTTAAAAGTCTAACAAAAAGAGAAAAAAAAAGTTGAGACATGTCCAGATGATTGATAAGAAGTGAAAAAACTTGGTACCTAAAAAATAAATAAATAAATTGTCTTCAGTGAATCATTTGGATATCTAAATTCCTTGACAGTTCTGATCCTTCTGTTCACAGAATGTTAACACTTATTTTTAACAGATAAATCTTGTTCTCTACAGGACCAAATACAGCTCACTCATGGCATATGATTATAAAATCTTTCTTCCATTTAATTTAAATTGTCACTAACATATTATAATTTATGAAGTGTCAAAAAGAGGTATATAATATCAAGACATATATGTGTGCATATCTATGAGGCTTGCAGGGAGGATATCCTTGTTCACTTTACAATTTTTTTTGCAGTTTTCTTTTTATCTAGGAAAGGTTTAGATAAAAAACATCCAAGTGATAGCACAAGCAGATCAATAGAAAGTGTCTAGTCTGCTGAGAAGACTTCATCTAGTATTGACAAACATTGGCAAGTGTCATCACTTTAATATGAAACCTGGTTTAAGATATCTAGTTGCTTGTGTGTGACATCTGAAAATTGAATGTATGTATTAACAAAATGATTTTAAAAATATAAATACATTTGGTTGTTGTCATTTGCATGATAATTAGTGACTATTTGGGGAGGTTAGGGATTGAACCCAAGGACACATCCCCAAAATTTTATTTATTTATTTATTTTAATTTTCATAAAGTGTGGTTATCACAAAGTTGTGTAGGGTTTCACTAAGTTTCTAAGCATGTATTTTTAAAAATTTATGATCCTCTTCCCTTGACCTCTCAAGTCGGTGATATGACAGGCATGCACCTGGAACTTTAGCAATTTGGGGTGGGTGGGTAGTAGAGATCAAACTCAGAGGCACTAAACCACTGAGACACATTCCCAGCCCTATTTTGTAGTTTATTTATGACACAGTTTCAATGAGTTGCATAGTGTCTTGCCATTGCTGTTGCTTGCTTTGAACTTGTGATCCTCCTGTTTCAGCCTCCAAAGCCACTGAGATTACAGGCATACACCACCATGACCACCCAGTTTACCAATTTTTTAAAACAAATATTAACTTTGAAATTTTTCTTCCAATATAGAATTTGTTATTTATAAACTGATCTAGGCACAACCACCAAAAAGTCATGAATTCTTAAGAATAGTATATAATTACATAGTAAATAGTTATTTTTTAAGCTAACAAAAAGAAAATACACTGATAGAAGTATATCCTATACTCTTGAAAGACAAAGAATCATAATTCTGTCAGAACAACTCTGAAAGTTTTTGGTGCCAGTATAAGTGTAATTCAAACCTCTCCTGAGAAATCAGTATTATTAAATATTTGTTCACAAATAAATAATCTCATTTGCTTTTGATGTGTGTCATGGAGTTTTTTTTTTTTTTTTTAATAGACCTTTATTTATTATGTAGTGCAAAAAAATCAAACCCATTTCCTCACACATGCTACGTGAGTGATTTCCTCTGAGCCACAACCCTAGCCCCTTCATGGAATTGTTTATAAAAAAAGATGTAAAGCTAAAATATTATTGTCTGAGTAAAGATCAGTGAGTTATATTTAACATCTATTTTTTAGTTGTAGGTGGACATAATACTTTTATTGATTGATTGATTGATTGATTGTATGGAGGTGAGCATTGAACTCAGTTCCTCATACATGCTAGGTAAGTGCTCTTCTTCTGAGCCACAACCCCAACTCCAAGTATAGTTAAAGTTACCTTTAGCCCTCTGATTTTTGGTATAAAGAATATAAGAAATGACATAATCCAAATTTTGTCATTTTGTAGGCAAGAAAAGCAGGACTAAGAGAAATGACTGAATATGCAATTCTGAGTTGCATATCACATTAGTGGAAGATTAAGTTCAAATACAAATAAATAATAGAACCAAAAATAAAACAGCATTCTTTCTGTAATTTAATTATGTTCTCTTCCATATTATTTTAGCTGGAAGATGTGGCTTTAATCAGCATTTGACTCTTTTTGTACATCTGAAAAAAGTACTATCTAATCACTATGCATAAAAATACATTAGGATTCAATGAAAAATTATATTTTATAAGCACTTTTATAGAGAGTATTGGTCACCCTTCTTTGATTCATTTTCATGTTTAATAGGTATTACTTTCAAAGGTTTCCTTACCATGAGGTGGTTTAGATCCCTGTGAGGCATCAATTTCATGGGTGTCCCTGACTTCGATGAAATTATATGCGAGACTTATCTGGAAAGTTCTCAAAAATCAATTCCTGAAGGTCAAAATATATTTTTATTTTATTGTTTCTCTCATTATTTTTTTTTCTTATCTTTCTTGGAAGATGCTTATTTTTCTCCATAAGATAGTGCTGGTGCTACTTTAATTCACAATTATTGTTTATCCAAATAAAAATGTCAGATTGTTTTAACTTTTTTGTAGATTTTTCTTCATATTTTATACCATTTATAGGTATCTGTTGAACACTTTCCAAGTTCTTCATGAACTTGAACACAAAGAAGTCAAAATGAGAAACTGTGTATTAAGGACTATCTAATTTAAGATCTTGGATCTGCTGACAATGGTGTCAAAATGTGAACAGAAGCACACCTAAAACTGCCGAGTCCAGCAATGAACAACATGAGAGAATAGCAGGCCCTCAAAAAAGGGGGTAAGAGTCTTGTGAAACTAACAAGGTGGGTGAGGCAGAAGGATTGTAAGTAGAAAGCCTCAGCAAAAGTGAGGTGCTAAGAAACTCACTGAAAGCCTGCATCTAAATAAAATGTAAATAAAGGCTGGGGATGTTGCTCAGGGGTTGAATGCCCTTGAGTTCCATACTCGATACCAAAATAATAATAATAATAATAATATATTCAAAATAAACTAATCTCCAGTAATATGCATTAATGTATCAGTGGTGTGTAATTTTTGAGCTTTGATAGACAAATAAAATTGCATGTATGCTTTGGTAAATCTGATATATAACAGTCATACAAAAATTATATCACTTCTTGTAATGTATAGTATGTGTATAAAAATGACTCATTAAATGACAGGCATGCACCCTAAAAAATGCACTCAAGGTGATTTTGCCTTTTTTACAAATATCATACTCTGTACTGACATTTAGATTGTATACTACTACAATCCTAGGCTATATATTGTAGTTGTTTTTGTATATAATGTCCATCACTGACTAAAAGATCACTATGCAATACATTATTGTATGTTATAAACTTAGAGATATCAGTGTACCAAAAAGAGAATTTTTATTTTTTTTTAGTTGTTAGTGGACACAATATCTTTTTACTATAATTATTTTATTTTAATGTGGTGCTGAGGATCAAACCCAATGCCTCACATGGACAAAGTGAGCACCCAACCATTGAGCCATAATCCCATCCCTAAAAATAGAATCTTAAAAAAAAAACATTTACAATTAGAAAATGAAAAATGAAAGTTTCCACTTCTGAGGAGTTCTGAGGAGTAGACAATTGCCATCCTTTCTAAGGAAAGCTCCTCTAACTATGGGATATCTGTGTCACACACACACACACACACACACAAAGTGATTGTAATCTTGCTTAATACAACATAATAAGTCTTTCAAAGATGATCAATATGTAACTATAAAACATTCAATTGTTACTATATAAAAAGGGAAGTTTTATTGTGAATGTGTCAGTACATGCTCTTAATATCAACTGCTTGAGAAATTATGACAAAACCAATCCCCAAAAAACAAATACTGAATGTTTTCTTTAATACAAGGAGACTGATTCATAGTGGGGTAGGGAGGGGGCATGAGAAAGATAGACGAACTTTAGATAGGGTAGCAGGGTGGGGGAGAAGAGAGGTGGCAGAGGGTTTACAATTATGATGCAATCTGATGAAAACCATCATCTAAAGTACATTTATGAAGACACAAATTTGTGTAAATATACTTTATATACAACAAGAGATACAAAAAAAATGTGCCCTACATGTGTAATAAAAATTATGATGCATTCCACAGTCTCATGTAAATAATAATAATAATAATAAAAGAAATTTCATGGAGATGATGAACAACTTACTGAGACTCTGTCTTATATAATATTAAGACTAGGGTCTAGTTTTGAATAGAAAGGCACCCTTGATTTCTGTCATAAGAACCACACAGCAATGGGAAACTTATTTCTTTTCAAAGTTGCACAAAACCAAATGTTACAAAATTAATAAATTGGGCATTAAAATAATCAATAAATGAAGTCATACCATTAAAAGGTACAAAGTAACAGGTAAAATAATTTACCTGATGCATGAATAAATACATTCAGTAAGAAAAAGATAAGGACACCAAGAGAAGAACAAGCAAGAAACTTGATTATTCTCTTTATAGAGATGTTATCTAAGGGTTCAGTAGTCATAAAAATGTCAGCATCTTAAAAAATTTAAAAAAGAGAAAATAAAATATAACCAAATACATAAAACTAAATAGTAATCATGATAATGTGGAATGAAAAGTTCTCATGAACTACAGAAGAATTATAAGTTGCTATCTGTTTGTAAAAAAATGTGTGCCTATTGAAGGACATGATACTTCCCCACCAGTAGCATTAACTTATAAAAATGACTGCTCTTAAAAACCATAATAATATTTAAAAGTATAACTGAATGGTCCATACAGTTGGAATCTGTAAGGTGAAAGAAAATATAATGTGCACATAAGAAAGATAAAAAAAATAAATTGTGAGTAAAGTGGTTTCTACTGTCAAGACACATTTTTGCCACACTACATTCAGCCTAACAAACAATGAAAAACAACACATCACTATTATATATAGGTCACATTTGTATACTACTTCACATGTTGCATATACATTTTAAAGGGAAATATGTAGAATTTACTGGTAAATAAAAACTTGAACTAGGACATAAAGGATCCAATTACTCACATGTATTTAGATACTACCCATCATTACAAAGACAAAAAATTTCCTTGAATGTAATCTGTAATATTTTTCAGCAATATTTTAGCATGTAGGCAAGGGGTTATGGTAGAGTGCTCACATAATATATATGAGGCACTGGGTTCAATCATCAGCACCACCTAAAAATAAAGAAATAAAATAAAGGTATTGTGTACAATTATGATTAAGAAAAAAACATTAACCAAGAAATTTCAGCATGCTTCTCTTTTAAAAGAAAGAGACTAAAGAAAAAAAAGAAATACCTGGAACAAAAAGTATACATGAAATACCTCCAAAACCTCTGCTTCAGAGAAACAAATGAACTTTTAGTATAATTAAGAGACACTGATGTATATAATAATTATAATACAATATTAAAGACCAAGGAGTCATAACATGAACCAAACACAAAGGTGAATCCATATCCGTGTAATTTTTTGTATTGTTAAGAGCAATAGAATGGTCTCAGCCTATCCATATCAAAAATAACACTAGAAGTAGATGGATAATACAATACAATCCAAAGTTATATGGGGTCACATTTCCCTGAGAAGTTGTGTGTAGAATATGTAAGGTACTGGGATCAAACTCATCATAAAAAGCAGACAGTAAGGTGAGATCAAGTTAGAAGTCATTTTAGTTGCCTTTTTCAACAATGTTACTAAAACATTGACCAGATAAATTGTACAGGAATAAAAGTTTATTTGCAGTCTTAGGGTTTCAAAAGTCTTAGTCTATAGAAGACTGCTCCATTTCTCAGGGCTCAAGGTGAGGCAGAACATTATGCAAAAGGGTGTGGTAGAGGGAATCAACTTACATAGTGATCACAGTAAAGAGACAGATTATTTTTATGGGTGAATATACAAATTTAGATTCCAAAGCTATATCCCCAATTCTCACTTTCTTCAACCACACAGTATCAATTCAGTTACCACACAGTTAATTCATTCAGGGATTAATTAACTGATGATGTTATGAAATGACCCAATCATTTCTCCTCCAAACCTTCTTGGATTTTCTCACATATGAGCTTTTGGGGAATACCTCACAGATGGTGCCGCAGTCCGGCTGCAGCAAACTAACCGGGGGGTGACGAATAACTTGTGTACGTTGATACAGCAGGAGTGGGAGCCATTTATTGCAAGACAGGAGCAGTATTTATACATTCCACAGAGCTTATCTAATTAGCATAAACTAGATACATCAGTCAACCAATAAGGAATCTCCACACTTAATGGCTTGTTTTTGTTACTTCTCAAACCACTCCCTCTGGCATTTTGCCAGGCACCATCCAGACTTGTTTACGAACTCTAACATTCCCCTGGCAAAATGCCAGGTGTTATTTTGACTTGTTTACAGACTCTAACATTTCCCCCTTTTGTTTAATTTAAATAACGACCATAGTGGTTTTTACAGAAACACCATAAATAATCTGCTACAAGCAGAAGGGGAGGATACAAAATGTCACAATACCAAGCCAATTGATGGCTCCATGCAAGAAGCCCTTGGAAAAATTATACCAGCAATGACACTGTTAGCAAAGATACCGAATTACAATTTGTTATAGATTACAGTTTGTTGTCTCAGTCCAGGTAAAGCAGTGTCTCAATAGATTAACTCACAGTCCCGGTAAATCACAGTCCAGGTAAGTTCTGCAGGCAGCTAGCTTAAATCACAGTCCAGGTAAGTTCTTCAGGCAGCTAGCCTAAGCTGTAGCAGCAGAAACAGCAACAGATCCGAAGTCTCGTCCGTTTTTCAGCCGAAGTTTCATCCGGTTTTCAGCAACACTGGAAATTTTTCCATCCTCGTCCTCACCGGCACTGGGACGAAGGCAGGAACTCTTGCAAAGATGCTAAAGAAAATCCTGTAGCATTCCACTAAGAAAACAACCTTCTGAACAATTTAGTACATTATCTCAAGGATTTTACATTTGAAATAAGCATTAATAGTGTTATTACTCATTAGCTTCCAGGTGTGGGAGAACCATTGTAGCTTAGTTACTGGCATTGAAAATGACCAAACATCAGGGACGCTGGTAGTGTCTTCTGCTGGCTATAGTGCCTGGGCAGCCCCAGATCGCCCTGGGGAGTGTCCCGGACTCAAACTGCTACTGGGCACAGGGAGCAAGAGCCTGCGAGACTGTGCCTCCAGGTCAGGTCTAGATTTGGGCTCGGGCAGTGGAAGAGCCAGCTCCCAGGCCAGGAGGCGGGGAAGGGCCAGTTGCCGCTGCCTCTTGGAAAATCCTTGCTGCGCTGTGACCGGCTTGCACACTCGGCAGCCGCCTCTCCGCTTCACGCACCCTCCGGTAACGAAAAGTATTTAGTAATAGCCTTTTGCTGCAATGTTTTTTCTGATAATCCTTCTTCTTCTGAACTTTCTTTTTCTTTCTGACTAGAGTTCTTGGGCTTTTATCAACACATGCCCTAACTATTCTTGGTTCCACTGGGGTGCCTTCTTCCCTTAGTAATTTACTTCTCACCCCTTCCATATTTTCACCATAAAGACAATACAATACACTGAGACAAAACAAGACACAAACATACTGTATCAATCTTCTCCATTTTCTTGAAATGGCCATTTTTCCTCTCGCCCTATCTGCCTAGGGACGAGCAGATTTGCTCCCGTCCTATCTATGGACAGGCAGCTTTTTTTTTGTCACTTACCCCCGAGTGTCCCGGGGCTCCCCGTAACGGGCCACCATCTGCCGCAGTCTGTCTGGCTGCAGCAGAATAATCAGGGGGGGGGGGGTGACGAATAACTTGTGTACGTTGATACAGCAGGAGTGGGAGCCATTTATTGCAAGACAGGAGCAGTATTTATACATTCCACAGAGCTTATCTAATTAGCATAAACTAGATACATCAGTCAACCAATAAGGAATATCCACACTTAATGGCTTGTTTTTGTTACTTCTCAAACCACTCCCTCTGGCATTTTGCCAGGCACCATCCAGACTTGTTTACGAACTCTAACATTCCCCTGGCAAAATGCCAGGTGTTATTTTGACTTGTTTACAGACTCTAACAGATGGAATATAACAGAAATATAGCAAAATAGAAGGCTTCTAACCCACCTTTTCTCTACTGATATATTGATACATATCTACTCATGTTATGTGTGTTACTATGAAAAAGTCATAAATGAGTTCTGAGATTTAGGTACATTGGACAAGTGAAAAAATTCCTACAATCAAATGAGTAGAAAAAGCTGGGGTACACGTGGGCATTTGAGTTGTTTACTGAAGAGCCCTATATTTGAGAAACATTTCTACAAATTTGAGGGCACCTTAAATAAGGGGAGCTTGAGATAATATATAAACTGACTTTAAAATTTTCTGTGAATTTTAATCTTAATTTATCCATTGGTTAAAGAAGGAGTGAAATATAAGCATGAAAATGACAAAGTGGCTTTCTTCTATGACCAAGTAAGTCTTTTGATTGTTTCACAACCTGAAGTCAGAGCAGAGAAATTACATCTGAAAGGTGTCAGTTTGTCCCAAAAAGAGATTTACCAATGGTTTTGCTAACTTCTCTTGCTGGAAGAATTACTTCCCTCTTGATTCAATTAAGAGTACAAAAGGGGAAAATTCATCAATCTCCTGATAGACTCAGTAAGATTTGAGCACTTTCTGAGCCCTTACCTACCCTTGTTCACCCCAGTAATAATCCCAGGCCTACCACTAGGTTTTCAGAAGAAGTTTCTCCATGCCCTGAGTGTCTAATATTAGCAACTTCTATTCAAGGGAGTGTATCCTAAACTTTCAATTTCTATAAGCAATAGAGACTGAGCATGGGCAAATCTTCATATATTTCAAACCATTGGATTTTCATTGTTTGTAACTACTTCCAAAGACAAAAATTTTCAGCAGTAGTGTTAATAAAGTTTTAGAAATCACAGATCCCTGTTTCATCACAGAAAATATTTATAGGACACTCTTCCTCTGGCTACTAGAAAGCCTGGAATCTTACACACTTGCATCAGTAATTTAATGTATCAGTCAAATAAAAAATATCCTACACTTTGTGCAGTGTTGTCAGAATGCCTATGCTAAAAATCTCAAAGATTGGGGCTGGAGTTCTGGCTTAGTTGTAGCGTGCTTACTCAGGACATCGGAGGCACTGTATTTAAGCCTCAGTATCAAATAAAAATGAATAAAGAAAATAGAAGTAATTTGTCTATCTATGAATAATAAAAAGTAAATAAAACATTTAGAAGTAAAATATAAAAATCTGAAAGATAATAGGTACTCTAGAGCATACAAGCATCATGTAAAAAGACTCAGTTGAAAAAATATTGGTGAGAATATCAATTGAATAAAGCTATTTTTGAAAATGGTATCAAGGTTCTTCAGAAAGTTAAAATAAAAAAGTCTTATGTTCCACTAGTAGTAATTTTGGGTATGTATCTAAAAAATACTGGGGTCATTACATTATAGAAAACACTGCATGTCCATTTTCATTATAGTATTATTTACAGAACCTGGTAAAAAAAAACAAAAAAAAAACTGAAGTACTTTTTAGATAAATGGTAGGTTGGTAATGGTGCCACATGCCTATATTTTTAGTAGCTTGGGAGGGTGAGGCAGGAGAATTATAAAATTAGAGCCAGTCTTAGCAACTTATCCAAGAGACACTAACAAAACCAGTGAGACCTTGTCTCTAAATAAAATATAAAAATAGGGCTGGTGATCTATCTCAGTGGTAGACCAGCTCTGGTTTCAATACACCATACCATAAACAAATAAACAAACAAACAAAGAAATGAATAGGACCAACATATTGACCCTATGCTTTATTTTCTAAGAAGCAACTTACTTGCATCCTTTCTGGCTTAGTTGGACAGGATATGTCACGTTCCTTAACAAACTGTTATCTGCAGGAGAAATGCAGTTTCAAAATAATGTTCATAAGAGCAACTTATGTTACCATAAACAGGAGAATTTTGTGACTGTGTTAAAGACCAGATTCTGAAAATCAGAGAAACAAGGGTAATTCTTACTAACCACAAAATCTGCAAGAATTTATGCTTATGAGTTCATTTAGAAATGGTGAGCATGAATATAATTAACCTAAAGTTGTCATGGTAGTGAATACTTGAGAGTTCGATGTTATCCTAACTGTCATTGCAAAGTCAAGAACTGTACCTGGGCAGGATCCTTTGGAATCTCTATTTAGATCTCCAAGAAAACTGGAATGCAAGAGAGCCATGCAAGAGGGACATGTTCTCTTTTCACAGAGAAAATTCTCTCTCTTTAGAGTGTCATCGTTTTCCTCTTTCACATCACTTCTAATAAACTCATTGCCTGGTACTCTGATCAGTAAGTTTGGGAACTTTATATCTTGATTGAAAAAAAAATGTGCATTTTAAGGGGCGTGATCTTCACAATACCTCAGTTTCCCAGAGGGTGCCAGCCCTGTCCTTGACATCTGAAGGGCTCTCAGAGAATCCCTTTATTGCTTTCAGTTCATAATTTATACTGCTCTCTAGAAGGAAAAAAAAGAGGAATGATATTCACTAGACACTTCAAAAACTTTAGATATGCTGTCTCTTCACACATTTTATCAGGCAGTTATAAAACCTCCAAGTAGGACAATATGGGAGGTAAGAATGAGGATGCATCACACAGGAAAGTCTTAAAAGAAAAATTTTAAATCAGACATTTTGATAAGGTGTCTGTGCCTGGGAAGATAGAGGGAGGAGACACACATTGTTTTTATTTTTCAAAGTTTCAAGTTTCTTGTCTTCTTTTCTCTCATGTAAAATGCTCAAAAAGAGAAAGCAAAATCTTTAAACTGCAATGCAGTTCTTTTCAAAAAATTAGAAATACTGCATTCATTTGGAATATAGAAAAGAAAAAAATAGTTGACAATGCAGAGAGGGAATGCTTGCATTAAATATGTGAAAAGAACTGAGTGCAGTGGTGCACTGCTGAAATCAATCCCAGTATTTTGTGAGGCTGAAGCAGGAGGATCATGAGTTCAATTCCAGCTTCAGCAAACATCAGGTGCTAAGAAACTCAGTGAGACTCTTTCTTTAAGTAAAATATAAAATAGGGATGGGGATTTGGCTCAGGGTTTGAGTGGGTTGATAAGTTATAGAATGACTTGTTATCCAGTGACACATAACTATTCCAATACTATAGGCTGGATGCCAAGATTCAATCACACGTTCCACAGAAGTCATATGAAGTCATATGGTGTCTTATAGATAGTGTGGTGAAGGTTTTCCTGAACCCGCTGACACGGTCACACTGGGGGATGCTGTGTCAGAGCAGAACCACATGGAATCTGGAACCATAAGGAATGTTAAGTGTTTTCTTTATGATACTCATGATATAAATAAAAGGGCATACATCAATCAATAATAAAAGTACGTGTTGCCTGAGATTGCAGGAAAACTCCTAGAATGAGACTAAGGGTACCATTAAGACATGCCCTGAGATGTGTTTCAATATCTCTGAGGACACAACAATAGTTTTATTTCTCAAAAAGTTTATGGGGAAAAGATTGCAAATCAAGGTCCCTGAGAAAAGATTAACAATTTACTGTAAGCCCCCTATCCTAAAACCTCAACCTGTGTGACATACATTCCTCCAACTAACAGACTCTCCTTTTCTTTACACAGGGATTCATGATGAAAATAGGAAACAAATAGTTAATAAAAATGGCAAACGGTTTGAGGTGCAGAGCCTGCCCTTTAATTAAAGATCAAAAAGACATGAGAATTGGTGTACTTTGACCAATGATCAAAGAAACTCTTTAAGAAAGCAGTTAAATAAGTCTTATGAAAAAAGGAAATTACCTTTGTAATTAAAAACAAATTAATGTAAAATTAATATAGATATATTTTTGAGAAAGTTCAGAGTAGTAGGCTTTTAAGAAATAGACTTTCACTGTTTTAAGTGTTATTTATTGGGACTTTAGTTTAGAAGTAAGAAATCTTACCAATAATTATATTTTAATTTTAAAGGTCAATGAAATAATTATAGATATGATTTAAAGTTAAAAGTTAATAATAGGTCAAGAGATGGGTAGTCAAGTGGTGTATTCAAGCTCCTAGGGATTGAGATTAAAATGTAAAAGCTTAATCATGATTGATAAAGTTACAGTAAAATATTTTACATAATGTGCTTAGTATCTTAAATAATTAATATATGTTTGAAAAGATTGTAACTCTTGAAAATTTTGTAAACCAAAGAAGTTTTGATGCTATCCATTAACTACCTAAAAAAAAGGTAAAACAAAACAAAACAAAACCAAAAAAAGGATAAGCGTTCTCTAGGGGCAGCAGATCCTCATAACTTGCAACCACCGTCATCCTGTCTCCTTTTCTTTCATGGACGCCATGTATCCTTCAGTACTTGACACCACTCGTCCTTCAGGACCCCTTGATCCCTACTGGGGATTGACCTTGGCAATAGTGATTTACATTTTCTTCATTTAAATCTAATGTTAACTCTGTTGATGGGCTGTATTAAGTTACAAAATAAATAAATAAATTAATTAATTAATATATATATATATATATATATATATATATATATATATATATATATATATATATATATATGCCTGTGATTTGTGCTAATATTCTCATAGTACCCCATATCACTTATACTCTAGGGTCTGGGATACTGACAGATCTGGAGATCTGGCACTCTCCACCTCTTTTTCATTATTAATGTTAATACTAGAAACTTTAACATTTTACTTGTGCCTCCTTATTTATAGGGGGGTGGGGATATTAGTGCCTCAGGGTATTACTTAGTAGTTAAAATCTCAAGCTCTTTTCTCATAAGACCAGAGAACATGAATATTAAAGAAAATTTAAAGTAATTGTAATATTTCTTTTTTTTATAAAAATACACACACACACACACATATATGTATATATATGTATATATATTCATATACATATAAAGAAAACACTTAACATTCATATATATATATATATATATATATATATATATATATATATATATATATATATTCATGAATTGATGTAACCTTATGTACATGACAAATGCACTTCTGTCTGTGCTGGATCCATGTATTTGAAGGAAACTCTGCCATGACATAATTCTGTCCTTAGGTACTTAATGCAATTTACAGCAAAATAAAATAAAATAAAATAAAAACAGGGCAGGGGAGAATACCTGGAATATCAGTTACTTCAAAAGCCATCACAGGAGAATATGAGACCCTGTCCAAACACTCTATCTATTTGTCTATGCATCCATGAATACATTCATCCATGGTCATGGGGCTCTGTAGTGAGTACCCCTTGATCTGATCCTCATCGTTTTTTTTTTTTTGTTTTGTTTTGTTTTGTTTTGTTTTTTCTACTGGGAATTGAACTTAGGGGCACATGACCACTAAGCCACATCCCCAGCCCTCTTTGTATTATATTTAGAGAAAGTGTCTCACTGAGTTTCTTAATGCCTTATTATTGCTGAAGCTGGCTTTGTACTCACAATCCTCCTTTCTCAGCCTGTCCAGGTGCTGGGATTACAGTCATGCACCACAGCACATGGTTGATCCCCAGTCCTTTATCAACAGAGCAGCCAAGAACTAGTCTTTGCAACTTTGTTTCTGGTCTGAATGAAATTTACTGCCACTCAAACAGTAGACCTACCAGCCTCAGTTTGGAGGAAGTGCCTGATGCCCTTTCCAATCTGTCTCTTAGGTGAGAACTGTCCAATCAACACAGTGATGAGGGGTGGGCTTTCACATTCTCCTGTTCCTTTTGTTTCTGGAGCCTGCCATTCTTTGAATCCATTTCTCTGTTTCCTGAGGTAGATCTGGAGCCCCAGGTTTCTGTGCTACACAGGAAATAACTACAGTGGGGACACTAAGCACACTGAAAGCCAGGAAATGGCAAGTGTGTATTCTTATTTTGAGACTGGATAGGGAGACTGTTTAAAGTCTGGCAATGTCAGGAACTAAAATTTGTGGCCAGGAACTCCTCATAATTGTTTTCAGTGTCTGGTGGCCAGAGGATCTCTTCTTGGCAATTCAGCCTTCAGTTTGCTCTAACTAGTCTAGCGGAGCTTAGATCAGCATTTGAGACCACTGGCCTTCTGTTTCATCATGGTATGATGTTTTCAGGGCCTTCCACAATTCCTATGTGGGAATCTGTGTGCCACTAGCAAAGCATTTCCCCAGATTGTGTGGTGAAGACTGGGATAATCATCAGGAGAGGACCCAGCTACATTTGCTGTGTTCCTGCATGAAAGAAGTTGTTGTTTTTAGGGACCCTTGTTTTTGCTCCTCCTGAATTTTTTCTTTGGTTTGTTGTTGTTGTTTATATGTTTGTTTGTTTTAGACCAGGAATTATTCCCAAGAGTGTTTATCTACTGATTCAAATCCTCAACCCTTTTTTATATTTTTATGTAGAGACAGTGAAGCCAGATTTAAAGTTAGGTAGTCAGTGTAGTTAGATAAATCGGGTCTAATACCGAGTGAAATCTAAAATGGAGGCCATGCTGAGAATGATTCCAGGAAACAACTCATGGAATGTTAATGAAGTCCCAGAAAGGCCCTAGGCCAAAGTCCATCCCAAAGAAGTGTTAATGAAGTCCTTCCTGCTCAGACTACTTCTTTGGCCCACCTGTGTCCCACCCCTCAGGCCTTCCCACCTACATTCCATCACTGAAAGAAACTATAAAATGGAGAGACAACCGCACTTCCACGGATTCCACCTCTTGGGTCCCCTTCTTCCTCCAGGAGAAGTCTTTTCTGCTGTCCTTTAATTAACTTCTAATTTCTACTCTGACCTTGCCTCGGCGTGCTTCTTTGGTGTTATTCTTCAACACTGGGGAAGCAAGGACTCGTCACCGGTCAACAGCGGTTAACAACAGGGTCTCACTAAGTTTCTTAGAACCTCAAGTTGCTGAGGCTGGCTTTTAACACACCATCCTAATGCCTCCTGACCTTTCTAAATGTAGGGTAAGAAGTATCTCAATTCCAGAATGGCTATCTGATATCTAAAAAAACTCATGTTTAGCTAACCATACATCTGAGATTAAATCCCTAGATTTCCAGTTCACTCTTCACATTCTCAAAGCCAGGCTTTTTTGCTAACCTTGATTGAGGTTAAAATAAAATAGATAGTTAAATGACTGGCAGATGAATAATGTAGGACTTTCAACCACACCTGGAGGCTAGTGGATATGTTAATGAGCACCATTAAAGCCTATTTCAAATGTAAAAAAAAAAAAAAAAAAAACTTGAGACTCACTTGTGGGAATACCTTTTACCAAAGATTTTGTCCTTGGGGTTAATCCAGATGGAAGTCACTGGACGGAGGATGGGATACAGATAGGAAAATTTGAACCCAGTTGGTAGTCAGGATGCCTTTTTCAATATCTATGTTAAAGAAATTTGCCCCATGCTCTGCCAAAAACCATATATAAATGGTGAAGCGGGCACAACAAAATGGGTTTTTCTGCTATCACAGCCTCTCCCACATCATTGGAGTTCTATTTTTTCTTGCTAAAATAAATCCTATTCTTTTTACTCTTACCTTTGCTGTGTGTCCATAGATTTTATTCTTCAAAATTTGTGAGACAAGAACCCAGAGAAAATTGGTTAAATGAAAAATTTATTTTCATCTCAAAACTCCCAGTTTCATCATGATCAATTATATTTTGCATATTTTATTTTGAAATGATGCATTATTTGTAATTTTTTCTTCTCCAAGATCTGAAATGTAGTATTAAAAGATTTTTTTTTATCTTCATGAGTCTTTCACATAAGAAGAAAGCAGGAAAAAAATTAGATGACATTAGAAAAAATGACTCTCCGTAAATAAAATAGTATAGTCAATGTGTCCCTTGTTAGGTCAGTGGTGGTGACTTGGTGGTGACTTAGAACAAAGCAGCCCATGCGGGAAAAGAACATCAATCAGATGCTGGCCAAAACGCTTGTCAATCAGCCAGATCTCCTGACTAATGCTTGTCATTCAGCCAACTCCCCTGACCAACTCCAAGGGACCCTAAAAACACCTTTTCCTGTCCCAAGCCCTTCCCTTGCTACTGTAAGCTCCATAAAAGTCCAGTCTGGTCGAGCTTCCACGTGGTTTCTCCTCAGACCCTTCTCCTCTCCACTGTGTGGGTCTGATCGAGTTCTGCCCAGGAGTGACATCTCTATAAAGCCTCATTCAGCCTCCTTTGGTGGCTGTCTGCCTCACCTGATCTGAGATCCTGGTGCTGAAAACCTGGGAATGGATCATTGGGCTTCTCCCTCAGGGCGTTGAAGCCCATTCCTTCCCCCTTAAAACGAACCAGGAACTTTCTAAGCTGCTCTTTCTCTCTCCCTTCATCCAGGCCAACAGGAGTGGGGTAAGTTCCTCCTTTCCCCTGTCTTTCCAGACTTTTTCCGTCTGTCTGTGGGGTCTATTTGTAAGTCACACACATGCCATCAGCCCTGACCATTCTGTTCAAGGCTCTGGGAATGTGGAGATGTCCCAGTCCTCCTGAAAGCCCCCCCCCCAACCCCCCCGTCCACCACCGGGTTGGCCCACTGTTTGGGGCCTGAGGAGGCTGCAGGGATGCCTCAACTTCCTCTCTGGCCCTTATCTGTTCCATAGATGAGTGCAGACAGAATTTAGGGCATCTTCTTTTGCTCCCACTCACCCCCAAGGGTGCTGAAGGTCATGGGAAACATGGAGTCCTCTTCTTAGACCCCCAAGTCCTTTGGGTGTCTATATTCAAATTTTGCCAAGTTAGGGCTCATTGAAGAACCCCCTGTCTTTTACTGCAGCTAAACAATGGGTTACAATGGCCCCCAGAAGGAACTTTTGATTTTAAACTCTCACTGAATTGGACAATTTTTGTCGCCAGACAGGAAAATGGGTAACTTAGTTGCTACTTAGAACAAAGCACCCCGTGCAGGAAAAGAACATCAATCAGATGAAGGTGGAAATGCCTGTCAATCAGCCAGATCTCCTGACTAATGCCTGTCAATCAGCAGGACCCCCTGGCCAATCCTGGAGTTCAGCCAACTCCCCTGACCAACTCCAAGGGGGCAAGGGACACTAAAAACACCTTTTCCTGTCCCAAGCCCTTCCCTTCCTACTCTAAGCCCCTAAAAGTCCAGTCTGGTTGAGCTTCCACGTGGTTTCTCCTCAGACCCTTCTCCTGTCACCACCAAGTTGCCACCACTGACCTAACACCCAGGCCTTGGCAGCATCCCTGAGGCCTACATCTCCAGCAAGAGCTCCATAAGGGAGCCAGCATTCCTCTCCACCAGAGGCTTGCCTCAAATGTGGATGTGAAAGTCACTGGGCTCGCCAATGCCCAAACCCGTGGCCTCCTCCCAGGCCATGTCCCACCTGTAAGCAAACAGGACATTGGAAGAATGACTGCCCAATGGCTGGCCCTTCCTCGTTGCCTCTACACAGGGGTATGACCAATCAGGCAGTCCCTTCTCCTGAAATATTGGGATGCACAGAAGACTGATGAAGCCCAGACTTGAGGACTTCTATCACCCTCGCCGAGCTCAGGATAATGCTCCAGGTAGCTGGTAAGTCCATAACCTTCCTTGTGGACATGGGTACTATCTATTCTGTCTTGCCTGCTCACTCTGGGCCTCTGTTTCCTTCCCTGGTCTTGGTTATGGGAATTGATGGCAAACCCTCCTCCCCAAACTGAACTGCTAAGCTGACTTCTACCCTGGAGGGACACTCATTCACTCACTCTTTTCTGGCCTTTCCATCTTGTCCAGTTCCTCTCCTAGCCAGAGATGTTCTCTAATTACTAGGAGCCACTCTCCAACTACACCCCAAGAATACCACCACTCATCTCCTTCTGCCTCTAATTCTTACCCTCTCTAATGACCTGAGAGTACCTATTGTGCCATTGCCCCCCAGGTCTGGGACATCTCCATGCTGGTCATAGCCTCCCACCACAAGCCAGTCTGAATCCAGCTGAAACCCCAAAACTAAATTTACTTTGAGTCCCTAAGACTCCCCCTGCAACACTCCCATATTTCTGGTACACAAACCCCCAGGAGCCTATCACTTAGTCCAGGACCTGCGCCTAATTAATGACACCATTATTCCCATCCACATGGTGTTTCCCAACCCTCACACTTTTCTTTCTCATATCCCCCCTTTGACCACTCACTTTACTGTCCTGGATCTTAAAGCTGCCTTCTTTACAGTGCCCTTCCATCCTGACTCTTATTACCTCTTTGCTTTCACATGGGAAGACCCTACATCCTTTAGGTCTCAACAGCTGACATGGACAGTCCTACCCCAAGGCTTCATGGACAGTCCCTACCTCTTTGGTCAGGCCTTGACACAGGATTTAACTGCTAGTAACTTGGGGATAGCACTCTCTTACAGTTGGATAGAAGCCTTCCCTACCTCCAGGTAAACTACTGACACTGTCGCCTTCATCCTCATTGAGCAGATCATTCCCAGGTTCGGACTTCCCACTTCCATCCACTCCGACAATGGTCTGGCCTTCACTTCACATGTTGCTCAACTAGTGTCCAAAGGCCTCAACATCACTTGGAGAATCCATATCCCCCACCAACCCCCCAAAATCATACTTCCATGCTAGGGCCCACCAAACTCAAGATTTCTTGCAAACCCTCTCCTTTTGTTACAAATCATTAATCTCTATCAAGCTTCTATCAAACCCACAGATGGTGCTTCTACATCCAAGTGACATGGCAACAGGATGGCACCAGCTGTTCTCAGTTTATTGGACAGGTGATTGCCGTTTTAGTAGTGTAATCGGGCCATCACCCTTAATGTTACTGGATTCAACCAGGCCACCTTGTCCCAGGTATGTTCAGAAATGCTGTGCTTCATAGCAGACCAAACTGAAGAATCCTGTAAGTGCTGGCCTGACACCTCTGGCTGGTGCCCTTATAATTCATGCAAAAAATGCTTTCTAGATAAGCTTTGCTATGAGAATCGAGCATACACCAAATTGACTATTTGGGACCCATGGAACCCAAAATGAGCTTCTGGTGTTGATGGTAAATTTGATTCATGGGGTTTTGCAAAACACCCCTCAGCCTCTATCAGAATATGGAGAACTTATATACAAGTGCTCCCTCAAATTCACATAAGCATCCAGGAACAAGAGAAGGAACTCCAACATCAACTGGATGCAGTTACCCATTCTAAAGCTGACCCATTCTCATGGATGGCCCTAATACACCAGTGCCTTCAGCTTCTCAATTTATCCAAAGTTAATAATATTTCAGACTGTTTTCTCTGTGCAGTTTTGTATCCTACTCCATTAACTGGGATTCCTATTGATTTTCCACTCAATACCTCAACTAGTTCCCAAGGACCTCCCTCTCCAGCCTTTGAGGAAGTACTTCTTTTTTTTTGTAATTCGTAAGGGAGTTTCTCTTGCTGCTACACTTCCTCAGGTTCAGCACCCTGTGATCAGATTGTTCAAATTTCTTCCTTAACCTTTGCTCCACCTGGTTTTTTTTTTTTTTTTTTTTTCTGTTGCAATGGTACCCTAACAAAAAATCTAAGCCTCAACATGCCATTTGCTTTTTGTGTTCCTGCCACTGAAGTGGCACCCCCTTTCTCAACTGAAAAATCTTAACTGGGCCTCTCCAGAAATCTTCATCATGGCTGATTTTAGGACTGTCAGCAAAAGAGTCTCTGCAAAAGAGTTCCATGTAGATAAACTTCCTATTTTCATGTCACCCTGTTTACTTGGCCACTGGCCGAGAAGATACCAGCACTCCAGGTGCTGGATACCCCCTTACTAGTTTTCACAAACATATCCAGTATAGTACTTTGAAGAAATGTACAAACAAGGCCTCTGGCCTTGAGCTGGGGCTTCACAGAGATGTCAACATTTTTAAGATAAGTTACAAATGGTCTCCATGGTAACAGTTGCAGGGAGAGGAAATAAAGTTGTGAAGAAGCTCTCCCCTTCTCAAGTGTTATCCTTGAAGAGTTAACATGCCCAGAACAGTGAAAGAAAAAGCTGCTTTTATGTAAACTTCTGCAGACTGTGAACTTCTGAGCCCCTCCCTTACATTCTGGGTATAAAACTCTGAAACTCCCTAACTTGGGGTTCAGGGGATTGATTACAGCAAAGGTTGTACCCTCTGAACCTGGCTGCAGCCAAATAAAACTGTTTCCTGCTATCTTTGGTGCTTTGCCTCATTTTTTCCTACAACATTTTTGGCATCCCAGATGGGACAAAGGAGGTAAGGAAGGCTATTCTGCCTCTCTTGTCTCCAGGACTGGCTTCCCTGGGGTGATGAGGGACAGTGGTCCCCTTGGCCCACCAAGGACACTCTTGGCCTGAAGGATGATCAACTCACCCAGAGCCCTGGGGCTACCACCCTGGAGCACAATGGAACCCACAGGCAGCAGGAACTAGAATTAGAGTTTTGGAGCACCGCCCATCTGAATAGGTAGGACCCAGTCCATTTGGTTTTGTAGCCCACCTGACTTCCCCTTTGAGGCCTAAGTGGGTGGAAGAGAGGCTTGATCACCCTCTGTTGGGTCCCAAGTACCCTCCAAAGTGGTTGGAACTGAAACAGATCCAGGGAGTCACCCGAGTAGTCTTTGTTTGGGGTCAGTGAGCAGAGGGGAAACTGTGACTCCTTTTTCTGTTTGGTTTGGAATTGTTGGAATTTGGGTGGTATAGAAATTCTGTCATGGCCATGTCTGAGTGAAAGTGTGTGAGAGTCTGTGAATGAGACGGACAAAGGAAAGGGTTCTGACCCAACCCGAGGGCCAAAGCGAGTGCAGAGTCCTGATCTGCGCTTCTGTGGCACCTCATACAGTCTATGGCAGAATTTCACCAACAAACGTCTAGGTGAAAGCTCCAGGTCGGGGGTTGATACCGACCTGCAAGGCTAAGAGTCCCCTAAGTCCCCATGAGGGGAGCGGCCGGAGACAGATAAAGCAAGTCTTGTTCTAAGTGTGTTTTATTCTAAATGTACAAAACCGACTCAGGGTGGAACATGGGAGGCACACAAATTAAACAGAGTTCCCTGAACCCCTTGGAATATGTTAAAAATTTTTAAGAAGGTTTTTAAGGGAAATTATGGGGTGAAACTCACTCCACAAAAGTCATGTTCTCTCTGTGAAGCAGAATGGCCCACCTTAGGTGTGGGCTTGCCACCAGAAGGATCTTTAGATGAGAGAGTCATTGCTGAGGTCCTTTGAATAGTTGTTGGTACTCCTGGGCACCAAGACCAGTTCCCTTATATTGATTGCTGGCAAGAAATAGTACAGAAGCAGCTCCCTTGGTTGAGAGCCTGTCTAGATGGACATTCCAAGCTGATGTTAGCACAAAGCATAGCAGCCTCTAAGACACAATGAAAGGCAAATAGACAAAGGGAACCTGATAGAAAAAAGCCAGAAGAAAAACCAGTTTTGCTCCATGAGCCAGAGGAAAAACCAGTTTTTTCCAGTGAGCCAGTAGAGACCCCACCACCCCACTGTATGTTCCACTCTACCCAACCTTACCAAGACCACTGGAACAACAGCCTGCACTCACAGCACCCTCATCTTCAGAGGTTACAGATGATAGTTCTCCAACACCTGCTACTCCTTCCTCCAATTCATCCTCAGAGCCAGAAACTTCCCCTGAACCTAAGTCTCCTCTTCCACCTCCTGAAACCAGAATGGGAACCCATCTTAAGACTAGAGCCATTACTCAAAGGAGAGTGCTCAGATGCCTTTACAAGAAGCTAGAGAACCAGCCTATGTTGACCAGGAAGGAAATATTACAGGGGGACAATGCATTTATATGTATCAGCCTTTTAGCTCCACTGACCTTTTAAATTGGAAAAATCATACTCCCTCTATACGGAAAAGCCTCAGGCTTGTATGATTGATTTCATACAATTCATTATACAAACTCACCAGCCTACCTGGGTGGACTGCCGCCAGCTCCTTCTGACTCTATTTAATACAGAGAAATGTAGACGGGTAACTCAAGCAGCATTAAAATGGCTAGAGGAACATGCTCCAGATGCACAAGGCAATATCAAGCCTATGCCCAAGACCAGTTCCCAGACACTGACCCCAGATAAGACCCCAACAATGAGGAGGGCCTCCAAAAAATAAGGAGATATCAAGAGGCTTTCATAGGAGGCCAAAAGGAAGGAGGAAAGAAAGCCCTAAATATGAATAAGATATTAGAAGTGATCCAGAAACCAGATGAAAGCCCCAGTCAATTCTACAAATGACTGTGTGAGGCTTTTGACTCTTTACTCCCTTTGATCCTGAGGCACAAGACAATCAGCGGATGATCAACACTGCCTTTGTGGGACAAGCTCAGGGTGACATTTGCCAAAAGTTACAAAAGCTAGAAGATTTTGCTGAAAAGTGTGCCAATGAACTTATGGAGGTTGCAACTACAGTGTTCATCAATCAATACCAAGAGTCCCAATGAGAAGCAGACAGAAAGATGAAAAAGAAAATAGATTTACTTGTGGCTGCCTTTATTGCGAATTCAGGAATCACTCATAGGGGGGTCTTGCCAGAACAAAGCCAAAACAATATTCAAAATCACCGTCAAATGCAGAGCCAAAGAAAAGACTGCTGGAGGGACCATCAAATCCTGGGATTAAGCTGAGACCAAACCAGTGCAGCTACTGCCATCTAGAGGGCCACTGGAAGATTGAATGCCCAAAGCAGAAGAAATACAATTGGGCTGCTGATACTCCTTACCAGGACAAGAGAGGTGAAGTCATTGGAGGACAATACCAGCCCTACAAAAGTGTCCCCCATGATGCTCAATGCCACGAACACCCACCTGATACCCCAGAAAAGGATTCTGTGGTACTGGCAGACATAGAAAGTTAGGATGAAGACTAGGACTGACCGGGCTCCATCCCATTGAGCCCTCAGGAGCCTATGGTCTGAATGTTTGTCAGGGGCCAACCCATGGACTTTATGGTGGTCACTGGGGCTCACCACTCTGTGGTGACCAGGCCAGTGGGACCACTTTCAAAGAAACAGACTACAATTATTGGGGCCAGAGGCAACAAAGCTCATCATCCTTTCCTGTTGCCTAGGCGATGCAATTTAGCAGGTCATGAAGTGACTCATGAATTTCTGTATATGCCAGATTTCCCAGTACCATAGATGGGTCGAGACTTGCTAGGAAAACTCCGGGCCCAAATAACTTTTGATGCAAGAGGTCCCACAGCTTTATCATTGGGAAAACCTGAGGCAAAAATTTTAACCCTCACCATTCCCCAGGAAGAGGAATGGCGTCTCTTCAGCTTAGTAGAGACACGACAACAGGAGCCAGAGCTTCCTTTCCAAGTGCCAGGAGTATGGGCAGAAAACAATCCACCTGGACTAGCCCAAAATTGCCCCAGTAATATTGGAATTAAAACCGGGAGTTATGCCAATCTGCCTGAGGCAATATCATATTCCTTATAAGTCACAACTAGGGATTCAAAAACATTTGGACAGAATTTTATGACGGGATTCTCAGGCCATGCCAGTCACCATGGAATACACCTCTTTTGCCTATTGAAAAACCAGGAACCGATTATTACAGACCAGTCCAAGATTTACGTGTAGTAAATCAAGCCACAGTCACTTTACATCCTGTGGTCCCCAATCCATATACACTCTTAAGTCTGCTCCCCCCTGAAGCAGCATATTTCACTTGCCTGGACCTTAAAGATGCCTTCTTTTGCATTCGACTGGCACCACAGAGTCAGCAGCTCTTTGCCTTTCAATGGGGAGATTCCAGTGGGAACAAAGGCCAATTGACCTGGACTAGATTACCACAAGATTTTAAAAACTCACCCACTATCTTTGGGACAACACTGGCCCCTGACTTAAAAGCCTTTCCTGCAAGGCAGTGTGGGTGCACTCTGCTCCAATATGTAGATGATCTGTTGCTGGATGGAGCAACTAAAGAGGACTGCATGGAGGGGACACAACTGCTTCTCACTCTCCTATATGAGGCTGGTTACAAAGTTTCAAAGAAAAAGGCCCAAATCTGTCAGGTAAAGGTCAAATACCCTGGTTTTTATCTGACTCAGGGGCAACAACAGCTGGGCTCTGAAAGAAAACAGGCAATCTGCTCAATTCCAGTCCCTTCCAACTGCCACCAAATTAGAGAATTTTGGGGGAGCTGCTGGATTCTGCCATATATGGATCACCAACTTTTCAGTTATGGCAAAACCCCTCTATGAAGCCACAAATGGGGGAGAACAAGATCCTCTAATTTGGGGGCTAACACAACAAAAGGCCTTTGAGAACATTAAACAAGCACTCACCAGTGCACCTGAATTAGGGCTCCCTGACCTCATGAAGCCTTTCTTTCTGTATGTCCATGATTGGTCTGGAGTGGCTGTGAGAGTTTTGGCTCAGATGCTGCGGACATGGCAACATCCAGTGGCCTATTTGTCAAAACAATTGGATTCTGTATCCCAGGGCTGGCCACCTTGTTTACATGCCCTTGCAGACACAGCTCTTCTGGTATTGGAAGCTGATAAATTGGCCATGGGACAAGAACTGGTTGTCAGAGTTCCTCATTCAATTTTGACATTGTTATAATATAAAGGACACTATTGGTTGACTAATGAAAAAATGGTTAAATATCGGGGCATGTTATGTGAAAACTCACGTGTTCATGTTGAGGTTGTCAAAACTCTAAACTTAGCAACTTTGCTGCCCATTGGACCTAGAAAACCTGATCACAAATGTGTTGAGGTCATGGATGAAGTGTTCTCCAACAGACCAGACCTAACAGACTAGCCTCTCAAAGACGCTGATGTAGTATACTTTAGAGATGGAAGCAGTTTTATACAAGATGGGATTCATTTTGCTGGATATGCAGTGGTCAATCTGGACTCTACTCTTGAGGTGGAACCTCTGCCTCAGGGAACTTCAGCGCAAAAGGCAGAGCTTATTGCACTGACTCGAGCACTTCAGCTGGCAGCCGGGGTCTGTGCAAATATTTACACAGACTCAAAATATGCGTTCACTACCCTGCATGTTCATGGGGCCTTATATAAAGAAAAGGGGCTAATTAACTCAGGAGGAAAAAACATAAAATATGGACAAGAAATTCTTAAACTTTTAGATGCAGTGTGGGCTCCCAAAATGGTTGTCGTTATGCATTGCTGGGGTCATCAAAAAGGAAATACTGTGGTTGCTCAGGGCAACCAGAGAGCTGACAGAGAGGCCAGATCAGCTGCCTACAAGGGAGAAGATAATCTGGCCTTGGATTTAAATGCTGCTATCCTGCCAGACCCACGAACACAATGGGAGCCAAAATATTCCCTGCATGAAAGTAATTGCTTTAAGACTGAAGAAGGAATTTATCTCCCTGGTGGATGGTGGAAATTTTCTGATGGCCGCATAGCCATCCCTGAGATTCTAGCCCCAGCCTTTATCAGACAGTTCCATAGAGGAACACATATTGGATGAACAGCACTTGAGGCAATTCTAAGCCAATATTTCTATATCCCCCGGCTCACAAGCATTACCCAGGTGATTTGTGAACAATGTGAGGTGTGTGCATGTAACAATCCCCACCAGGGGCCAAAACTTTCACCAGGAATTCAAATTATAGGAGGAGCACCTTTCAACACTTTGGAAGTAGAATTCACGGAATTACCACGCTCACGGGGCTATAAATATCTTCTGGTGTTTCTTTGTTCATACTAGGGTTGGGTAGAAGCCTTTCCAACCTGCTCTGAAAAGGCTAGAGAGGTAGCCAGAGTGCTCCTCCAGGAAATTATTCCCATATTTGGTATCCCAATAAGTATTGGCTCAGACAATGGGCCAGCTTTTGTGGCTAAGGTGATACAATTACTGGCCAAAAATTTAAATATCAGATGGAAGTTACATACCACCTATAGGCCTCAGAGTTCTGGTAAAACTGAAAGGATGTATAGGACTTTGAAGACTCAATTGGGTAAGCTGTGTCAGGAGACACACTTACACTGGGATGAACTTCTTCCTATTGTACTTTTGAGGATTAGATCCAATCCCACCAAGAGGACTGGATTCTCTCCTTATGAGATAATGTTTGGAAGGTCTCCTCTTCTTATTAGGGGGCTATAGGAAGACTTAAGAGAGATAGGGGAATTAACCCTGAAGCAGCAACTTCAGGCCTTAGGGAAAACGTTGCAGGTTCTCAACCAATTGTTTAGAGAGGTTGCCAGTGAGTTTAACCACAGATGCACACTCCTTCAAGCCAGGAGATTCACTCTGGGTCAAAGAATGGAATATTCAACCTTTAAAACCTCTTTGGAAGGGCGCTTTCACTGTTATTTTATCCACCCCAACTGCAGTCAAGGTTGCAGAAATAGGCCCCTGGATTCATTACACAAGACTCAAGCCTGCAGCTGCAGACTGGAAGTGCTCTCCAGATGCCACAACACCACTGAAAGTGACCATCTGGAGAATGGAGCATCAGAGAATCTTGAGGATCAGAAGGACAACAGCCCTGCTTCAGTCACTCTGGAAGCTGACTGGTCTACGCATGGTGGAAGCTTGAGGAGACCCTGTTTCAGCTGCACAGGAGGGACTGGCAGATCTACTCATAATAAAAGATAAACCTCCTATGAAAACTAATGGACTCTTTCAACCTCTAAGATAATTCCTATAGTGTAATGATTAACACTCTGGGCTCTAAATAATAAAAGTTCACATATAGTCATTATCTTGCTCATGTAAGTTTCTAAGATTTGTTTGATGTTATTAGTTTGGCTTTGCTAACTTAAGCTGTCCAACCTATGCTAACCAAAATGTTAGTCTATCACTTAGTATAGGTTCTTTTGTTAATCTTAAGGAGTTCTGCACTACTCCTACCCCAACAGTGGAGATCATGTGAACCATTTGTCAAGCCAATCTACTATAACCAAAAGGTAGTAAAAAACATATACTTAGGACCTGTTCCACCAGAGGAATGCTATAGGTGGATGACGGTTTGCCTCTGGGAAGGAAAAAGAGTCTACATGGCTTGGATCGAATCACAGTTTAAGGAAAAAAAAAAAAAAAACTTGCCCAGGAAATTTCCCCTTTACTGGTGGAATTTGGTATTTTTGGCCACTAGACTCCCAGCCACTAACTTGGAAAACTTTTATAAAAATTGATTCAAAACCAGCTGCCTTGAGACCTACTCTAAGTCCTTACCCTAAAGCTAAACTGTAGGAAGAGTTGAGCCCAAATCTCAACCTTCCTCCCATAGGGAAGAATCTCTTTCTGGACCTATCAGAAAGAATTGCTAAAAACCTTGGGGTTGAAAATTGCTGGGTATGTGCAGGGGCCCTTATGAGTGAGGAATGGCCATGAACAGGAATAGGTCTAGATGCTTACTCCCTACTACTTTGGAATAAAACACAAATGGAACTAAAAATTGAAACCCCAAGGCTGGGTTCTCACTTCAGAAATATTTGGTGAAGAATGTATTGGCAGATTTGGACCCCATCACACGCAATGGGTCAGTGAAACCTCATGTAATAGAAAATTGTTTTGGAACTCCACCTGGTGGCCAGAGAAACTTACTCGGTTTTGGGCAGATAACCCAGGCTGGGTAGGAATTAGAAGTCTAATATGCAAAAAGCCCCATAAGAGAGGAGCAATTTTTAACTGTATGTACCCAGACACTAACCAGATCAGTTCCTTTTGGGGCATCCCTGAAATGCATAAATTCTGGAGCAACCCAGCCCCCACTAACTGGAAAGCACCAGATGGGATATTTTGGATTTGTGGGAAAAGGGCTTATACCCAACTCCCAACAAATTGGAGAGGAACTTATACTATTGGTACTATTAGACCAGGGTTTTTCTTACTGCCTAATGCTACTGGAAAGGACCTAGGAATCCCCTTGTATGAGGATCTAGGGCCAAGGAAAAGGAGATCCATTGGGCAAGAGATTGATCTAAGAGGCCACCAATCTTGGGGTGAAGATGAATGGACACCCCAGAGAATTATTGCCACTTATGGTCCTGCTACCTGGGCACAAGACGGAAGTTGGTGTTATAGGACTCCTATTTACATGCTGAACAGAATTATCTGCTTACAAGCTGTATTAGAAATCATAACTAATCAGATTGCCACAGGTCTGGACCTCATAGCTACACAACAGACCCAGATGCCAGCGGCCATCTATTAAAACCACTTGGCATTAGATTACCTACTGGCTGAAGAAGGAGGAATATGTGGAAAGTTCAACAGCTCAGATTGTTGCATCCAAATAGATAATAATGGACAAGCAGTCAAGGATATAGCCAACAACATAAGAAAACTGGCACACGTGCCAGTTCAGACATGGAGAGGCATTAAAGTTTGGGGCCCTAACACACATTTAGGGGGTTGGTTTTCAACTCTTGGTGGATTTAAAAGCATAATTGCTATAGTGGGTATTCTGCTGTTAACCTGTTTATTGCTTCCATGTTTGGCTCCACTGTGCATTAAAACTATTGGGTCCACAATAGATGCCACTGTTGAAAGGAGGACAGCAACTAAAATTCTGGTATTATATAAGGCTTTAAGCCAAGATGATGATAATGATGCTCTGTAATTTAAAAGAGTAAATTATCAGGAGCATCATTAAAGGGGGAAATTGAAGTGGCACCCCCTCTTTCCACAGAAAAACGTCTTAACTGGGCTTCTCCAGGAATTCTCACCATGGCTTATTTTGGGACTGTCAGCCAAAGAGTCTCTGACAAAAAGTTCAGTATGGATAAATTTCCTATTTTCCTGTTGCCCTGTTTAGCTTGGCCACTGGCCAGGAGGATACCAGCACTCCAGGTGCTGGGCACCCCCTTAATAATATTTCACAAATGTATCCAGTATAGTAGTTTGTAGAACTGTGTTAACGAGGCTTCTGGCTTTTAGCTGGGCTTCACAGAAATGTATACATTTTTTTTAAGATAAGAAGAAGATACCAATTGGGCTCCATGGTAACAGCTGGCAGGGGAAGAAAGAAAGGGGATAAGAAGCTTTCCCTTTCTCAGGTGTTGCCCTTGAAGTATTAACTTGCCTAAAATAGTGAAGGAAAAAGCTGCTTTTGTGTAAACTTCTGCAGACTGTGAACTTCTGAGCCCCTCCTCTTACATGCTGGGTATAAAACTCTGAAATTACCTGTATTCAGGGGATTGATTGATTAAAGCAAAGGCTGTACCCTCTGAACCTGGCTGCAGCTAAATAAAACTGTTTCCTGCTATCTTTGGTGCCTTGCCTCGTTTGTCCCTACTAGAGTTTAGCATGTACTCCCCTCATGGCTTAAACCAATCAGTTCAAATGAATCCCCTCTTGTATTAACCAATCACCCTTACCCAACTTGTTCCCACCAGTGAATGTGCTAATCATGTTTTAGAGTTGCTTTATGATTTTCCTGTGGTGTGTGATGATTTGCTAAGATATGCTATGATGTATGTGAAGTCCCTGCCTTCCCCAAAGAGTGTATAAAACTGCTGAAAACCCTAGGCTCAGGGCCTCTCAGCATCATTAGTTGCTTTGTGCTCAGAGGACCGAGCTAGCTTGCAATAAACACCTCTTTGCTGCTTACATTGATCTTAGTCTCTGGTGGTCTTTTGGGTGTTCCAAATTCGAGCATAACATCCACACATCATGAATATTCACCAATTCAAAATTCTGAAGCTAAATGAGCATTTTTTTGATAATTAAGAAAACACTACACCAACTCAATCTGTTATCCTTTCTTGGGGACAAAAATTTCATTGAAGAAATGACAACAGGCCTCTAAATAGACATATTGGCAGAGTTACAACTAAAAAAAAATCATTCCCTTAATGCTCAATTTAAAATGAAACAGCAACAGAATACACCAAGCTTGTTTCATTACCAGATTTCTACTACTAAAATATTAGCAATAATGCATGGTCCCAGTGAATTAAATTATTCCTATAGTACAGCCAGAAGATGAACACACTGCAGAGGCTCACATCAAAATGTAAATCATTGAACACTTGCTCCCATCTTTCACTGTGCCCCTCTGCTGCCAACCTAATGAACAAGTCCTAATACACAATGTCCAGAGAGAAAGCAATTCCATGTCCAAGATGCATCTTTTCTATCAATTATAACAAAAAAGATATTTACAAGTCGTCAGCCAGAAATTTTAAATGATACAACAAACTTGTAAGTGAGTTGCACCTGATTTTTACCCCTCACCACCACACTAAAGGGTCACCTGACCCAATACAATAAGCTTCAGAAAATTCCCTATTAACATTCCTGTCCCACCTTAAGGGATCAGTAGATAATAATACAATGAATCAAAGGAAGTGCCTTCCCCTCACTAAAGGAAGCCTAGGTAACTCAGACATTTGGTTCTGCACAGGGCCATTTTCTGCCCCCATACTTAGCCTCATTAGGATTCCACCAATTGACTCCATTGCTAAAATTCTGACTAAAATAAAACTTGGTAATCTGAGGTAATTTTCCCATCTCCTGCATTCATCATGTATCCTTCATTATTCTTTAAAAAAGAGAAGTAGAATTTTTTGAATACTAAAATGGTAGCTACAAGATGAAACAGAGATACTAGAACATTCTGTTTGTGTTTTATGATGTAATTCATAGGACTAGATTTACATATGTATATCACAAATTCTGCTTCTCTGAAAAACTGTCACTTTCCAAGTCTGAGGAATGTAAGAAATTTTTCAAGAGTCTTGTGATCTGTTGGAGGTGTTTGGTTTTGGAATCAGTCAGAACTTATTCTGAGTTCCAGCCCAACTTCTCATTTGTTGTGGGAGTTTTTCCACAGGGGGGAAAAAAAAAACTGAAGACTATGGGCCCCTGACCCCCTCAAACCCCAATTTATTTTTTGTTGTCTATTATCTACAATGTGTTAAACTAAACTAAACAAAAATAAAACTTTGACCAGTATGAAGTGGGAAAGAATAATCTTTTTTTTTTTTTTTTGGACACTTTCTGGTTGGAGCTTCTTG
The DNA here is from genome assembly GCF_021218885.2 of Marmota monax. Lineage (NCBI taxonomy): Eukaryota > Metazoa > Chordata > Mammalia > Rodentia > Sciuridae > Marmota > Marmota monax. The sequence goes on along the minus strand of NW_026694437.1, from coordinate 16,641 downwards.
TTCCCACTGAGGGCATTTTTTTTCTCCTGCTTTTTGGGCCTGAGCAGTAGGCCCCAAAAGGGGGATAAAAATGGGCCATCACCCCTAGCATCTAAAGTCATTGACCAGGCCCTTTAAGTCCCTGACATCATTTGACCCATAGCTCTGAAATCTGCAATGTGGGTAATGTGAACTCTGAGATATGATAGAGAGGGTAAAACTTGAGGGCTTGGCATTTTATTAGTCACATAAAGGAAATATTCTGGACATCTCTGTTATGTTATTAATATCAATTTTAGGGTTTTTTTAAATCTTATTGATTTCTCTAGTTAACATCAGTGATGAGTTATGCTACCCTACATGTTGAAATATGAGTATTAAAAAGCTCACCAAGGCAAGCATATGAAGCAGGGTTTATTTTTCAAGAGGACAAAATTTCAATTTATGCAGTTGAGGAAAGAAATAAAAAATATCCACGTGCTTTTGCCCCTTTCAATTATTTATTCACTCAAACTACTCAATACAATTTCACTCTATTAAGATTAAGATTTTTAAATCAAGAAAATGACAATCTTTCATGCTAGGTACTGCAATAGAAATAATCAATTCAAATCAAACAATTCTGGACTAATTAATTCACAGCAAAAAAAATTTAGATTAATTCTAAGCACTGCAAAACACACTTAATCATGAGAGGCTAATGACAGACTTTCCCTCTGCATGCTAAGTTCAAAAGTCTTAAGTCTTAGGCTTTATGTCCAACAGATGCACACTCACTTAGATCATGGTTAACAGGCCTGTGAGATGCCAGATTCATGGGACCAAAGAAGACCTCCAGGAGCTGAATCTGATGTAATAATACAAGAGTCTTAACTGGGAAAAACCAGCCTCTACCTCAGAGAAAAGCCTGTGCAAGGAAGGGGGTGTGACCCTTGTCCTTGGAAAGACCCGCAGAGCACTCCTAGGCACATTCCCAACCTGCTGAGTTGTTTATTTACAAATAACAGGAGAGATCTGCTCCACCAGGTGTCCCTGACTCATTCGGGCTCAGATGACCCTCCCAGTAGTTTATTGTGGTTGATAACATGTTGGAAAATCATGTAGTTCAGCACATACTCCCTTCATGACTTATACCAATTTGTTCAAACAAATCTCCTCTTGTAGTAACCAATCATCCTTATCCAACTTGTTCCCACCAGTGAATGTGCTAATCATGTTTTAGAGTTGTTTTATGATTTTCCCAAGGTGTGTGATGATTTGCTAAGAGATGATATGATGTATGTGAGGTACCTGCCTTCCCCAAAGAGTGTACAAAACTGCTGCAAACCCTGGGCTCCGGGCCTCTCAGTGTCACCAGTTTCTGTGTGTGCACAGAGGACTGGGCTAGATGGCAATAAACACTTCTTTGCTGCTTTCATCGATCTTGGTCTCTGGTGGTCTTTTGGGGGTCCTAAATTCTAGCATAATATATGGGAGCTCATCCAGGATTCCCCTAATAAGCCTACCCAGACACCCCAATCGAGAGGTGATGAAAACCCAGCTGATAAGTAAAGGCATTGCCAATCTGTAGTTTTATGTACTCTGGTTGCCTGCAGGTTCTGGTTCTGTGTTGTGTGGTCAGCAAAAGTTCCAGGTGGATGCATGGAAGGGAAGCTGACAGGGTTTGTGGGAGATGTCCCTAGCCCCTTTCTGTGTTCTGAGTGGATTGCCATTAGTAAAGTATTTTGTGAAGTATTTAGTAAAGGATTTTGTAGCTGATGGATCCGCCATCCTCCTCTGCTTTTAATTTCTGGGTAGCAATCCATGACACACTATGAATTCGTAAGGGTAAAAGAAATTGAAGTTAAAGCGTAAAAGTTAAAGGGTAAAAGACCGGGTGTTGTAAAAGTTTCTAAGCTGCAAGGTCTGAGTTAAATTTCTGTAGCTGTTAAGACAATGCTTAGAACCGCCCAGTAAACATTTCCCCTGATTGTCTGATTGTTGAATAACTGAAGGGGTCTGTGTGGTTGCACGCAGGCCTTGCAGGGCCTGAACCAATCAGTTTGAATGTGTACTCTCCTTAGGAATGACCTATCACTCCAGCCTGACCTGTTCCCGCCAATGAATGAACCAATCATGTTTAGGAGTTGTTATTCAATTTTCCCGCGCCTCATGATGATTTGTTCTGATGTATACAAAGCCCTCCGCCCTCCCCAAAAAGTGTACTTAAGCAGTGTTCAGCCCCTGCTTGGGGCTCTGGGCTGCTTTCCCTTCTTGAGTGGGCATGGAGCCACAGCATGCTGGTTCAATAAATCCCCCCTTCTGCCAATTGCATGAGTGGTCACTTGGTGGTCTCTTTCTCCGACGTTTCGCGGGACCCTTACAAATTCTGTGGCTGGGCTGCAAATTTTGTGTTATGTGTGTTTGTCCTGTCTGCCTCCACCCCAACACCCTGGCAAGAGAACTAATCTCCCAATCTGTGGTCGTCAGACCCAATCTGAGGGGGATACTTCCCCAATCTGTTTGTCTGAGGGGAAGACCCTAGTTTGCTTGGAGCCAGCATCCCACTTCTGTTATTTGACAATCTAAAAAGGAAATCTGTGTCTTTGTGTGTCTTTTTGTCTGTGTCTCTGTTAAGTGTGATGGCATTGTTTTACTTTGGACAGATGCAGAATCCCAAGTTCCCATATGCCTTAGATGTGTGGAGATAACTTTAGCTAAATTTTAGCCTAATAAAGTTCATAGTATGCTTCTCCTGTAAGGGACCAAAAGTCAATAGAACTGCCAGCTTTTCTGTTCTCACTTTTACACCCCTTTTAGCTGTGTTTTAAAGAACTTTATTAAATGGGATTAGGGAAGCAATGTTTTCTTTTGTTCCTGTAGTTGGCTTGAGTGCACCCACTGCAGACGGAAATGCTTGCTGGGGATCTAAGAACTTTGATATCTCGCTTTTTCTTTTTCTCAAAACCCTGTCCTCATTATTAAATTGACATTAATTGGCTTCAGGGATGGGAAACAAACTTTCAGTTACAAATTTTGACATCCAAGGGAGGACTCTAGAGGAGCCTCCCTTCTGCTTTCTTGGGGAGCCTAGCACTCTGAACAACTGCATGCTGAGAATGTATGATTAACTTTTTGGGAGCTGACTACTAAAAAGTTAGGAGATATGGAGAGTGCCTGGTGCCTGGGGTTGGACCAAAGAAGAGGAAATAATCCTGTAAGTAAAAGGAGGGACTGAGGGACTCCCAGTAGCTGCCAAAGCCATTTTGCTTCAGGGAACTCCCTCTTCCTTCCCTGCATTTTAAGGATTACTTCACCTCTGGTTATTTACAAAAAAAGGGACAATGAATACAGTAATGTGTTGATATTATAGATTGATTCTTGGGAATGATCTTGGATGAATGTGTTTCTGAAAGATTATGTTTTAGTGTAACAATCTGGTATCTGAATGAGTTTTTGAAGCATTGCACAATCTTGCAGTTAAAAGTTGGGTTTAGGTAATTGTTTAGTTTATGATTTCAGATAATTCATGCCAGAGAACTTAAATACTTAGGATGGAAAATTTAAAAACTCTACTTCTAAGTTTGCAAGTAACTCCCAATCATTTAGTTTTATTTTTTCATCAATTTTTGAATTGGGTAGCCTGGGAAGATTTCACTGGGTGTACCAGTGCATTATTAATTTGGGCAAGGATAGTAAATCATGGTATGGTATCTGTTCCCCTCAGTGTGTAGTATTTGGGAAAGGAAAGTGTTGGATTGAGATGTTGGTATGGCTTATTGAAAGGACATTGAATAGCAACAGTCTTGGGAATTGTTAAAGCTTAATTTTGGATATAGATGGTAGTGTGTGGTTCACTTTTGACATTTTTTTCAGGTGACTTAATGTAACTTAATTTTACTTTAGGAACTTCAGAACAAAGGAAGTGGCTTAATGATCCTGAAGGGATTTTTTTCTGATGGTAGCTTTTATATTATTAAGTAAGATCCCATGTTCAGTTGTGTGTGAGCAAGTTTTTCTAGTGTAGGAAATTTTTTTTCTTTGGCAAAAGAAGATGTAAGGTATGAAATTTTGTGAATTATATCTTAAACTTGCATTATAATTTCAATATCCAAACCTGAAAATTATGACTTAAGGTTAAAATGCCTTAGGCATGAGGCTTCTGCTCAGAATAGCAGTTTTCCCTGCTCCTTCCAGACCTCAGCCAGGACCTAAGTGGAAATGCAAATAGGAGAAGCCTGCAAGCTCGATAGGAGACTGATCAGAGGCCCAAGGACAAAAAAAGTGTAAAAGTGTTTTTTTTTTTACCTAAACTCAAACTAGACTAAACCAAAAAAAAGTAAATTGTATGGTATTTACTAATTACTGGCCAGTCATTTTTTCTAAGACTCTTTACTTTTCCTTAGATTCTGTATTTTTTGAGCTCATGTTTTTGATCCCACAGACCTAGGTTAATGTTTTTCTGATCAGTTCATGAGTGAATCTGGGAAGTTGAAGACTGTCCCCTTGTTACCGCTGTTGACCGGTGAGGAGTCCTTGCTTCCCCAATGTTGAAGAATAACACCAAAGAAGCACGCCGAGGCAAGGTCAGAGTAGAAATTAGAAGTTTATTAAAGGACAGCAGAAAAGTCTTCTGCCAGAGGAAGAAGGGGACCCAAGAGGTGGAATCCATGGAAGTGTGGTTGTCTCCCCTTTTTATAGTTTTGGTGATGGAATGTAGGTTGAAAGACCCGAGGGTTGGGACACAGGTAATCTGGGCAGAAAGGACTTCATTATCACTTCTTGGGATGGGCTATCTCCAAATCTGTTGGGGGCTGTTTCCTGGGTGCCATTAACATTTCTTTGGGGTGGACTTTGGCCTAGGGCCTTTCTGGGACTTCATTAATATTCCATGAGTTGTCCTGTATTTCCTGGAATCATTGTCAGCATGGCCTCCATTTTAGATTTCACTCGATATGATATTAGACCCGATTTACCTAACTACACTGACTACCTAACTTTAAATCTGGCTTCACACTGAGGATTACTGTTTACCAACATGTAGAGCCTGCCCAAATAGCCCCCCAACTGAGGGAACCATGATTGGTTCCCAAGTTTCCAGACAAAAGGGGGAATGAAAAACCAGCCTCTACCTAAGAGCAAAGCCTGTCCAAGAAAGGGGGTGTGACCCTTGTCCTTGGAAAGACCCACAGAGCACTCCTAGGCACATTCCCACCCTGCTAAGTTGTTTATCTACAAATAACAGGAGAGATCAGCTGCACCAGGTGTCCCTGACTCAGTCAGGCTAGGTGGGGACCCATAGCAACCCCCTAGAAGCCACCAATCAGCATGAGACAGGGAAATACCTGGGATGCCAGATGACCCTCCCAGTAGTTTATGGTGGTTGATAATGTGTTAGAAAACCATGTAGTTCAGCACGTATTCCCCTCATGGCTTAAACCAATCAGTTCAAACGAATCCCCCTCTTGTAGTAACCAATCACCCTTATCCAACTTTTTCCCACCTGTGAATGTGCTAATCATATTTTAGAGTTGTTTTATGGTTTTCCCTCGGTGTGTGATGATTTGCTAAGAGATGCTATGGTCAGGGCCTCTCAGCATCACCAGTTGCTATGTGTGTGTGGAGGACCAAGCTAGCTGTCAATAAACACCTCTTTGCTGCTTACATTGATTTTGGTCTCTGGTGGTCTTTGGGGGGTCCCAAATTCGAGCATAACAATTGCAAACTCGAGCCTGAGCTCACAACCATCTTTGATGCAGTGGTCAGGAGTGAATCCTGACCCTTAGTTCAGTGAGGATTTATAGATTTTTTTTTTTTGGGGGGGGGATACTCTATGTTTCACAACACAATATAGCAAATTATTTTACACTGTGGGAAAATCAAACAACAACCCATAACATTGATTAGCACATTCATTGGCTGGAACAAGATTGGTTTGTTCAAGTGATAGATACAATTTATCTGATTGGTTTGGGCCCTAAGGGGTTGCAAGAGTGTATATGCTAAACTTGTAGGGTGGTATAATCATGTTATCAATCACCAAAACTACTTGGAGGGCCTTTTGGTATTTCATGTATCTTCCCTGTCTCACTTAGATTGGTTGTTGCTATGGTCTGAAATGAGGACTCAGGTATTCTTTTGGTCTTTTTAGGAACTTGCATTTGCTGAGTCAAGAACATCTGGTATGGAAAAATGACTCAACAGGGTAGCTTTGTGCCTAGGAATGGGTTTTCCAAGGACAATGATCACCTGCCATTTTGGACAGGTTTTGCTCTGAGATACAGGCTGCTTTTTTTTTTTTTTTTTTAAATGGAGTCATATCAGTTTCTTAGTCTGACCAAGACAGGCTTTTCCTGGCGTGGAGTAGATGAGTGGTTGATGAGAGAGTTGTAGGGAGAAGTTGTGGCTCTCACCAGAATCCAGATGAGGAGGTAAAGTTTGAGAGTGATCAGGATCATGCAGAGGCTCAGGAAACGATGGCAAGTGATGAGATGTCAGGTCCTCATCAGGAATTTCAGCTCAACTGCATCCTTATTTTGGCTGGCTGAATCCCTATTTATCAGCTCTATTATTTATACTAAATTTTCAGGCTTTTGACCCCCTTTCAATCCTTATTAACTACCTCAGTATTTCTCCATGGCATCATTTACCCTGGGTTCAGAAACATCTGGTCTGGTGGTCTCCACCCTTCTCTTTCTTTCTTATCAGGTGAGGACAGCCTGCCAGGGGCTTCACACTTTTTATCACAGTGATAGAATGTAACTTCTTTGAGGCCCTGCTGGAGGGCTCTGTGGGTGTGCCTGGCAAGACTGCAGGTTTCAAACTGGAGTTTTTAAAATGCAGTTGATTAGGCTCAGGCCTAAAGCCATTCTCATGGTGTATTTAAAAAGGTGTAACTGAGTTCTCAGGTGAGGGAGAAGGGGGCCAAAGCTGAAATTGTGTTATCCCAAGAGGCGAGGTGCTCTGCCTTTTTTATGTGTCCTAGGCCTTCATTGTCTTTCTTTTCTTTCTCCTTTCTGCCTACATGAGTAGGCCCAGGAATGCTTGGTGGTATGGCCAAAAGGTGGGAAACAGGTGGGATGAATGGGGGAGGGAAGAATAGAGTAGCCAAGGACACATTGAAAACCTTATAGCTCTCTATAGAGAGGGAAAATTCCTGGGACCACTTACTTTGGCAACAAATTGGAGCAGGTCAGGTTTTTTTATAAGGGTGAAGGAAGGGCTCTGAAGAAGTTAACATCTCAATTCCTCAGAGGAAAGTCTCCAAATTCCAAGACTCTCTCAAAATTGGCCTCCTAGATCCAACCTGACTTGATTTACCTATCTACACAGACTGTTGTCTAATTCTGGCTTCATTATTAATGTTAATTCTGGAAATTCTAAAATTACCCTTCGTTATGCTCAAATTCATGACTCCCAAAAAACCACCAGAGACCAAGTTTGATGTAAGAACTCACTCCTCAAGACTGCTGCATTGTAAATGGTTGTGAGTCCAGGCTCTAGCTTGCACTAAAGACTCTTGTGTGATTTCATCGGATTTGGCTCCTGGAGGTCTATTAGGGTCTCAAGAATCTGGCATTACATCAGAAGTTCTATCTCTTCTTATTTCATTTTGAATTAATGCATTATTTTTAATGTTTTTCTTCAAGAACTGGGGGCACTTTTTTTTCTTTTTTCTTTTTTTCTTTGGTAATGCGGATTGAACTCAGGGGCACTCAACTATTGAGCCATATGCCCAGCCCTATTTTGTATTTTATTTAGAGACAATGTCTCACTGAGTTGCATAGCACCTCACTTTTTGATAAGGTTGGCTTTAAACTTGGCAATCCTCCTGTCTCAGCCTTCTGAGTTGCTGGTGAAGCCAGATTTAAAGTTAGGTATTCAGTGTAGTTAGGTAAATCGGGTCTAATACCGAGTGAAATCTAAAATGGAGGCCATGCTGGCAATGATTCCGGGAAATGCAGGACAACTCAAGGAATGTTAATGAAGTCCGAAAAGGCCCTAGGCCAAAGTCCACCTCAAAGAAATGTTAATGAACAGCCCCCAGCAAAAAGGTGCTGACTCAGAAGTCCTTCCTGACCAGATTACTTCTTTGGCCCACCTGTGTCCCACCCCTCGGGCCTTCCAACCTACATTCCATCACCAAAACTATAAAAAGGGGAAACAACCACACTTCCAAGGATTCCACCTCTTGGGTCCCCTTCTTCCTCCGGGAGAAGTCTTTTCTGCTGTCCTTTAATAAACTTCTAATTTCTACTCTGACCTTGCCTCGGCGTGCTTCTTTGGTGTTATTCTTCAACATTGGGGAAGCAAGAACTCGTCACCAGTCAACAGCGGTAACACTGGGACTACAGGCATGTGCCACCATGCCTGGCCTAAGCTGGAGGGGATTTTCAAAAGATTTTGATTTATCATGCTGAGCTTTTCAGATGAGAAAAAAAGCAGAATAAAATTATGTGACATTAAAAATAATGAATCTCTTCTAAATAAATATAGTTTATGTGTCCTATTTAAGGATTTTTAAAGACTATAATGGGTCCTCAATTGAGTTTTTTTTTTTCCTTTTTTTATATGTAAAACCATTTTATTAAAATGAACCATAGAAACATTTGGAACATTTAAGTAATTATTTTGTCTTGGTATAGCAGGAAAATAAAACTGGGACTAACATGAATTTAAATTTAATGCAAGTTAAATCTCTCTCTCTCTCTCTCTCTCTCTCTCTCTCTCTCTCTCTCTCTCTCAGGGGCTACTGAAGATTGAACCAACAGCTTTATGTTTAGGAGGCAAGCACTCTACCAGCTGAGCTATATCCCCTGCCTAATTTTTTTTTTTTTTTGGGGGGGTGTAAGGGTAAAAGAAATTGAAGTTAAAGCATAAAAGTTAAAGGGTAAAAGACCGGGTGTTGTAAAGTTTCTAAGCTGCAAGGTCTGAGTTAAAATGTAAAGGATTAGGTATTTTTAGGTTTCTATGCTACGCAAAACCTGAAATTTCTGTAGCTGTTAAGACAATGCTTGGAACTGCCCAGTAAATGTTTCCCCTGACTATTTGGTTGTTTAATAAGGGCTCTGTGTGGTCGCACGTAGGCATTGCAGGGCCTGGACCAATCAGTTTAAATGTAACCCCCTCCTTAGGAATGACCTATCAATCCAGCCTGACCTGTTCCTGTCAATGAATGAACTAATCATGTTTAGGAGTTGTTCAATTTTCCCGCGCCTCATGATTATTTGTTCTGATGTATACAAAGCCCTCCACCCTCCCCCAAAAGTGTACTTAAGCAGTGCTCAGCCCCTGCTCGGGGCTCTGGGCTGCTTTCCCTTCTTGAGTGGGCATGGAGCCCCAGCATGCTGGTTCAATAAATCCCCTTCTGCCAATTGCATGAGTGGTCACTTGGTGGTCTCTTTCTCTGATGTTTCGCGGGACCCTTACAGGGAGGGGATTGAAAACCAGGGATTGATGTCAGAGAAACTCTATAACTGAGACATATCCCCACCCATATTTTGTACTTCATTTAGAAACAGGGTTTCACTGAGTTGCTTAGCACCTCACCATTGCTGAGTCTGGCTTCAGACTCAATCTTCCTGTATCAGCCTATGAAGCATCTGATATTACAGGTATATGTCAGGGTTTTTAGCCCCCAATTTCCCCCTGACCTGTAGGAGAGATAGGGAAAGCATGCCCTGACCAGGATGAACCAAGAAAGGCAAAGGTCGGCTGGCCGCCAGCACCCAGCCCTCCCTCACCAGAGGACAATGAGACACACCAGGGAGACCAGTTAAAGCAGAATCTCATTTATTGAGAAAACAAACAAAGCTAGTATAATGTACAGGATCCAATCAGGATAAAGGTTAGCAGAGTGGGGAGAGTTCACTTGTACACCTATCATACAGGCAATAATGAGTCATGAGCTGTTGTGAGGGCAGAAGTGTTCTGAGCTTATCCTAGAGGTGGTCTGACTTTTCCTCACATCCCATGGCAATGCCTTATGGCTAATTATCAGGCACTATCTTAGCCACATGTTGCCCCAAGACTTGAAAGCTTGCCACAGGCAGCAAATTAGGTTTCCTCTTTTCTGATGCAACATGCCCCACATGTTGCATCATGACCTACAGGTGTGCACCACCATGCCTAGCCAAATTCAATCTCAAGAGATAAAGTACACAGCAAATTAGGTCAATGTCCATGTCAATACTTGGTACTTAAAAAAATAATTATTGATAGAAATTTATTTTATTTACTTATACGTGGTACTGAGAATCGAACCCAGTGACACATGTGCCAGACAAGTGAGCTACCTCTCAGCCACAGCCACAGCCCCCTGGTACTTTTTTTCTGGGAAATTGAACTCAGGAATAATTGACTACTGACACACATCCCCAGGCTTATTTTTTACTTTATTTAGAAACAGGGTCTCATTTAGTTGTTTAGCAACCGACTTTTTGCTGTGGCTGGCTTTGAACTTGTGGTCCTTCTTCCTCAATGTTTCCAGCCACTAGGATTACAGGCCTGCACCAACACACCAAGCCTCTGGTATATTTTTAATACCAGTATTACACAGACTTTAACCAGTAGCCTTAGCTCTTTTCTAATATATGTTTGGATTGAATTTATAACCCAGAATTCAGTGAAACATATAATATAATTTATCTCCAACACTCGTTTCCGTTATCAAAGTGTCTGAGTTAAGATTACTCATTGAATAATTTACTTTGTGTTGTGTTCTCATTCTAACCTCTTATATGTACCTAGTTCTGAGTTTTAGAACAGTCTGGCACAAGGTACCCATAGATAGCAAAATATCTTGGAGTATTTAGAAAACACCAGTATGTAAGTCTTTCCTTTTTGGGACAAGTTTGAATTTTAAGTGTGTAGCCTCTCAAGGGACTAATTGGATGCTTTGCAGCTGGAAGGCATTTTCTGATATACTTTTTATCTAAAAGCCACTTCATTTATTTCCTTTTATTAGATACTGTGAATAAAGATACAATAATTACAAGCAAGTACAACCTTGTTCTGCTACACCAAATTATTACTAGTGAATTATGTAGCATTTTATTTTGAGCATTTAAAGAACCTTAACACTTTTATCAAAAATATATTTGTTAAATTTATATTATCTCAAACATTTTACATATTTATATATCCTGGAATCCCTATTATTTTTCAGATACTTTCTTGGTTTAGTGCTGAATATTGAACCTAGGTGTGCTTTCCACTGAGCCACATTCACAGACCTTTTTATGTTATATTTTGAGACAGGCTTTTACATTATATTTTGAGATAGGCTCTCATTAAGGTGCTTAGAGCCTTGCTAAGTTGATGAGTCTGTCTTTGAACTCACAATTCTCCTGCCTCATTTTTCTGAGCTTCTAGGATTTGAGGCATGTGCCACTACACATAACAATTTTAGATTGTTATGATAGCCATTCCAACAGCATTGCCCAGGCTGCAAAAAATCTATTTGATTGATGCATTAAATCCTTGAAGCAAGTTCATGTGCAGTAGCTGGTATAGAAATGTTGTGTAAAGATATCCCAGGAATAAACAGGGATCTTTTTTTCTAACCCCTTTTGTGAATGATTGTTCATAACCAGAGTCAATAAAAGTCCTCGAAAAATAATGTAAATTTATTTGTTTGCAATTGAGATTTGCACATGCTCATTCACCTGTGCCTCCAAAACTTGGAAATTCAGAACATAGTAACTTGAACAAAATTTGTTAAATTTGAGACACTCAGTGCACAATCAAATTTATTTAGGAGTAATTTGTAGTTGTGGAGTTATTACTGTGGTTAACAGTCTTGGGGCAGAGCTCTTGAAGTTTTAAAATCTCACTCAGGCTATTGGTAATTTACTATATTTAACACTATTACATGCACAATACAATACTGCCAGCAACAGCAGTTTAGAAAATATGCTGATAAATGTCTTGAGATAAGCTTAAACATTTGATATTTTACTATTTCTCTACATTGATCTCAGCTCATTAAATAGTTGAAAATACATTCATGATACATAGAAAATCTCCACACTTTCTGTGCCTTAGATACACATGTATCACTTGACCCATATTTCTTTGTACTGAAGGTAATTCTGATCATTGGGGACTTGGTCCCAAATGTGGTCTTTTACTCAAGACAGAACTAATGCTCAGTGTAACCCAGATTTTCCTGCTTATTGAAGGTAGATATTTTCTAAATTTTCCAATATATCTTAGTCTTTCTACTCATTTATGACTTTGAAAAGAGATACTCAGAATATGAGTAGCTTTTTATTACATGTACATATAGATGGAAGGAGGATCCATAAATTTAATATTCTGCTTATTTTCAAGATCATTTCCCCTTAACATCTGCCCTTTTTTGTGTTGCTAAGGTTGGAACCCGTACCCTACACATTATGCACACATGATTTACCACTTAACTGTGCCACCAGTCCCAAATTCTAACTTCAGATTGGTGAGTTTCATCATTCATGTCTAAGATTAATTTTTATATGGTTGAATTTAGTTAAACATTTCTGTTGCTCTAAACAATACCAAAAGTGCAAATAAATATTGATTTACATTTTGTTCGTGTTATGATTCTTTGGTCTGTATTATTATAATATAGCTTATAATATACAATGATGTCACAAAACAATCAGTACTTTATTTATTCTTCTAAATTAAATGTTTGGGAGTATTTCACATACTTTACTTCCCAGATAAATTTTAGTAAAAAAAAAATTTTTGCTTTGTCTCTTATTAAAACAAAATCATCCCAAAAGTTTTATGGGGAAAAAATTGAAGAAAGCAAAATGTTGTCTTTTCAATGATGAGGTTTATTTACATTCTTGGTATTTATAATTGAGTATTTTATATGTTTCTAAAAATTTCTGTTTTTTAATATGTTCTACATAATTCTATTGAAAGCATCTATACATATGGTGTGTTACAAAGATATCACTTTTATAAAATATTTATGTGATATTTTGTTTGGTTAAATAAAATGTAATAAAACCAAATATGGTTCTGGGCTCTAAAATTTACTTTTTTCAAAGTTTAGTATTTCTTTCTTCTTGAACATGCCTCCTCTTTTATACCAGCCCCCATATTTTAACTGTATGAAGTAATACAGCAGTAGCCTTATGCTATCATATAACTATATACTATAATGGCTCACTATGATACTTATTGAAGAACATTATGAATAACAGTTGTTTACAACTTCATCCTTAGTTCATGAGGATTCATTTCATGCTCTCATAAATGCTATGTAATTTTTTGTATCTGATGTTGTTTTTTATTTCACCAATTTTTTTTTTTAATTTTTGAACACTTCTCTTTATATAAAGTCATAATTCAAGTCCCTAACTGCTTTTCTCTTGGTGTGTAATTCACTTCATTTTTTTATCAAAATGCTTAGTTATATGTAAGGTCTAGTTCTCCCACTGTCACTTTTCTTTATACTTTTCAATGGTATAATTTTTGAATAAAATTTTTATCATAATGTTGCCGAGTTTATAATTTTTTAACATTTTGTATTTTTTTTTTGAGAAGAAATAGCACCTTTTTGTGATTGTTGAGATTGAAATTAAGGGTGCCGTTTCACTGAATTACATTCCTAGCATTTTTTTTAAATTAATTTTGAGATGAGATGTTAGTAAGTTGCCCAAACTGGCCTTAAAATTTTAATCATTATGCCTTATCCTCCCAAATAGATGGTATTAGAAGCATGTATTAGGATATTAACACTATAAAACCCCCATTTTTATTTTGGTGAGACACATCTTCAGCCCATATACCCAGCTTTTAATACTCTCTTTGAAGTAATCAGTCATGACTTTTAAAATTTAAATTACATTTATATCACTTTTCCTAGTACAGTCATGTATTACTAACTAAAATTATTTCTAGTATTTTTAAAACTAATTTAATGAATGACTGTGGGGTTCTTTATTGTTTTTGTTTTTGTTTTGTTTGTTTGATTGTTTTCCACAGATTATTTTGTCATCTCTTTAGGGCTTGATGAAGAGTCTTCTTCTTTTTTTCCAGAATAATTATATCCCCTATTATTGAATGGGTCTATGTAAAATGTGTTGAAAATAATGATTTTAAAATGTTCATTCAATCCTCACATTTCCAAGGCTATTGGGGGCAGGGAAAGGACAATATTAATAACCAAGAAACCATTACTAGTGGGAGCGCAGTACCATTGTCTCACTTGAAGTGTAATATAGATGTTTCAGTGATAAGATGGTGTAAGAACCACCACCCTAGGTTTTTGGGATCTTATAAATCACCATAAATGGCTTTAAATCTTACTCCAAAATTAAATTTTTGCTACTTGCTTGAAAAATGAAGCACTGTGTATGAGAAAGGTGAATAAGACTTAAGTTCTCTGGAGGTGCTGAGGTTGATCTTCAATTATAGTGTATAAATAGTCCAATCAGGAGGGTCTTACAATTTTCTCATCTTTTCCAAGTATAAGGAATGGAACATTCAGATGTACTGACCTTAAATAACAAAAATGCATTTCAGGGAGGTGATATCACCACGTAAGTTTTTAGGGCAGAATCTTGGAAATAGGGAGGAAATATATGCATATATATGCATATCTATAGGAAATAAAATATTTGAGTGCAAACACTGAAAAGTATTTCTTTAACTTCATTGGGATCATATAAAAATGAAAAAAAATTAGCTCATTTAAATTTTTTTTTAAATTTTTTATTGTTGGCTGTTCAAAACATTACATAGTTCTTGATATATCATATTTCACAATTTGATTCAAGTGGGTTATGAGCTCCCATTTTTACCCCATATACAGATTGCAGAATCACATCAGTTACACATCCATTGATTTACATATTGCCATACTAATGTCTGTTGTATTCTGCTGCCTTTCCTATCCTCTACTATCCCCCCTCCCCTCCCCTCCCCTCCCCTCTTCTCTCTCTGCCCCCTCTACTGACATTCGTTTGTCCCCCTTATATTATTTTTCCCCTTCCCGTCACTTCCTCTTGTATGTACTTTTGTATAACTCTGAGGGTCTCCTTCCATTTCCATGCATTTTCCCTTCTCTCTCCCTTTCCCTCCCACCTCTCATCCCTGTTTAATGTTAATCTTCTTCTCATGCTCTTCGACCCTACTCTGTTCTTAGTTACTCTCCTTATATCAAAGAAGACATTTGGCATTTGTTTTTTAGGGATTGGCTAGCTTCACTTAGCATAATCTGCTCTAATGCCATCCATTTCGCTGTAAATTCTATGATTTTGTCATTTTTTAATGCAGAGTAATACTCCATTGTGTATAAATGCCACATTTTTTTTATCCATTCATCCATTGAAGGGCATCTAGGTTGGTTCCACAGTCTAGCTATTGTGAATTGTGCTGCTATGAACATCGATGTAGCAGTGTCCCTGTAGCATGCTCTTTTTAGGTCTTTAGAGAATAGACCTAGAAGGGGAATAGCTGGGTCAAATGGTGGCTCCATTCCCAGCTTTCCAAGAAATCTCCATACTGCTTTCCAAATTGGCTGCACCAATTTGCAGTCCCACCAGCAATGTACAAGTGTACCCTTTTCCCCACATCCTCGCCAGCACTTGTTGTTGTTAGACTTCATAATGGCTGCCAATCTAACTGGAGTGAGATGGTATCTTAGGGTGGTTTTGATTTGCATTTCTCTGACAGCTAGAGATGGTGAGCATTTTTTCATGTACTTGTTGATTGACTGTATGTCCTCCTCTGAGAAGTGTCTGTTCAGGTCCTTGGCCCATTTGTTGATTGGGTTGTTTGTAATCTTATTGTCTAATTTTTTGAGTTCTTTGTATACTCTGGATATTAGGGCTCTATCTGAAGTGTGAGGAGTAAAGATTTGTTCCCAGGATGTAGGCTCTCTATTTACCTCTCTTATTGTATCTTTTGCTGAGAAAAAACTTTTTAGTTTGAGTAAGTCCCATTTGTTGATTCTAGTTATTAACTTTTGTGCTATGGGTGTCCTATTGAGGAATTTGGAGCCCGACCCCACCAAATGTAGATCGTAGCCAACTTTTTCTTCTATCAGACGGCGTGTCTCTGATTTGATATCAAGCTCGTTGATCCATTTTGAATTCACTTTTGTGCATGGCGAGAGAAAGGGATTCAGTTTCATTTTGTTGCATATGGATTTCCAGTTTTCCCAGCACCATTTGTTGAAGATGCTATCCTTCCTCCATTGCATGCTTTTAGCCCCTTTATCAAATATAAGGTAGTTGTAGTTTTGTGGATTGGTTTCTGTGTCCTCTATTCTGTACCATTGGTCCACCCGCCTGTTTTGGTACCAGTACCATGCTGTTTTTGTTACTATTGCTCTGTAGTATAGTTTGAAGTCTGGTATCGCTATACCGCCTGATTCACACTTCCTGCTTAGCATTGTTTTTGCTATTCTGGGTCTTTTATTTTTCCATATGAATTTCATGATTGCTTTCTCTATTTCTACAAGAAATGCTGTTGGGATTTTGATTGGCATTGCATTAAACCTATAGAGAACTTTTGGTAATATCGCCATTTTGCTGATGTTAGTTCTGCCTATCCATGAACAGGGTATATTTTTCCATCTTCTAAGATCTTCTTCTATTTCTCTCTTTAGGGTTCTGTAGTTTTCATTGTATAAGTCTTTCACCTCTTTTAAAAGAGCTCATTTAAATTTAGTTACAACATAGT